>NC_091169.1:38387965-38502965 GCF_040958095.1 Procambarus clarkii
TGGAGAGCCCGTAACTCACCATATATCCTGACCCCTTCCAAGGGCTATATAGTCGTAATGGCTTGGTGCTTTCCCCCCTGAAAATTCCCTCGCTTAAACTCGCTTTATGTTCTGCTTTCCCATAAGTTGCAGTCGCCCCCGAAGCAGCATATACCTCTGGTTTAATAAATAGTTAATTCCAAAGCGAAATTTTCACAAATTACATTATTAATATTTATTTGAAATTCCTTTGACCTACATTAGTCAACCCGTTCTCACACTAGGCTGTTTAAAGCAGCGGCCGTCCTCCCCAGACGCATTCATCAATTTTAACATACTGTGTGTTCAAAATTGGTTTGTTCTCGTGTATAAATTAATATTATTATACATAAAAATTCTAGGTATAGTTAGGCGTAGGTTAGGTTAGGTGTTTAGGTTCTGTTAGCGATTATTTATATTTGTAGTACGTGGATGAAGCATTTATAGAATTGTGGTTCGAACAGAGGACGTGAGCGAAGCACTTGTTCCTGAAGTGTTCGGGCGTCATCGGTTGTGAGTCGTGTATAAACCACTTTTCATTCATAAACAGCGGGTTTGGCTGCTGGATTAACGAGCTTAGATATTTGTATGCGAAGACGGGCTGCACGAAGAGTGATGCGGCTCGAAATGAAAACGTGAGCGAAAGCCTGTTCGAGAAAAAAATTAATATCATTAGCTGAGAGCCGTGTATAAAGTGCTTTTCGTTCGTAAACAGAAGATTTTGCGCTTGGATTAATGCGCATTTTACCACTGTTTATGAGAACGGATTGTTGTATTTAACATATGTAATTGAATCATTCACAGACGTGCGCTTCGAACAAATGAAATGAACGAAGCATTTTGTCAATGTTTTGACTTGCGCGAGTGACGGGAGTTAATATTTGTGTTGGGCTGTGTCTGGCTGAGCTGGTTAACTCTAATGTTACATCTGGCGCGGATACTTTATTATTTAGTTTGTTGTGTAACAAGAAACCGAACACCAGAACCGCTGCTACTATCGCACGTGACTTAATGCTGCTTCGGGTGAGTTCAGTCATTTGTAGGAAATAGTAGCCGAAACTATGCTTTAACTATCGTTTCAAAATAAAGTACTTAGCAGTTCCACTCGTTCGAACAGTGTTTATAGTTTCGTGTGTTATTGGCTATGACTTCTCCTTGCAGGATTCGTGAATGATCGACAACACCGCTTGGTACGTTTTTATATTTTGTGACTGAAAATGATGTAAGTTTATGGCTGGACGAATGTCGCAGGCAGTGTTAGGTCAATCACACAATACTGCCCTCACTAGACGAGGCCTCCAGCGTCCTCCTCCTTCGAGAAAAGGTAAACTAAACCTCCGTTGTCGAGTCCCTTTCATAGCCTATATGAATTAACAATGTTATATAATAAATTATTCACGTTTAATTATATTAAAATGTATAAAAAGCATCTCTCGACAACATTTGCATAACTCGTTTTATATGCCATTACAGGTAAGGGTTTAAGCTCTTCCAAGGACACGTCTTCCCCCCACTCTGAGGTATGTGTATTTTGTTTTCATTTCACGTACAGAATTACGGGGGCATTACGGTACTTTCAACCCCCCCCCCTCCCTCCTTAGGTTTCAGGACATGTTAAAAGAACCAATAAGACTCGTCGTTGCCCTTCAACTACCAACAGAACTGTGCAGCCCTCCCCCTCCCCCCCTTTCCCCTCCTCCAATTGTAGCTCTGCAAAACTTGCAGTAAACTACCCCCCCTCTCTCCCTCTCCCCCTCCCCCCTCCTACCCGAAAACGTGGGTAGTATTACCCGCGTGTAAACGTGTTCAGGTCTCTGCATCTTTCTTATTTTCATCTGCGAATATTTTGGTATTTTTTCTAATTGGTTTCAAATTTTGCTTTAGCCAAAACATTATTTTTTTTTAAGTGTCTTGCTGATCAATGAGTTTAGTCTCTCTCTTGTTCTATTCCAAGTTACATCAGTCTTTAACATATATCTTCAGTTCTTTGTAGGGTCATCAGCACTTTGTTAAATTTCCAGGCCATTTGACTTTAAGGAATTCGGTTTCTACAAGGTTTCGTATTTTCTAACATGTTACAGATCACTTATAGGCTTCATAATGTCTTCAAAGTTCCAGATCTATCCAAGTTTTTTTTTCCTAGGTCTTAGAACTTTCTCGGGTCTCTTAGACATATCATAATTCTTTAAATTCAGTTCTTTAAATGTCTTTAAACTTAAAGAACCCTCGGGTTCTTAAAATTCTCGGCCTCATTCCAGAAATCATTGTGTTTTTTCTAAGTATTCCTGAGGCTCTCTCCTGGTCTTATTCTCTCCGGAGTCTTAAGTCTCGTAAATGAATGTTTATCTTTAAGTCTACTTTTGTCTCCGTTGTCAGATTATCCGAGAATACTTTTTTTCGTCTTCTGTGTCACTGTTCCAGCTCTTCCAAAAGCATTAAAAAATAGTCCATAAAAACTGTCCTTTCCCTAGAGCTCTCCGCCTCTTGGACCTAATTAGCATCTTAAAACACTTAGCTTCTTCGAAAGCTTTCAGTCCCCCTCAACGAAGCTCTCAGCATCCTCTAAAGCACAGAGCCTTCTCTACATCACTCAGCATCCTGAACAGCTCTCAGCTTCTCAAAGGCACTCTCAGCTTCTCCAGGGGAAAAAATATGGATGCACGAGACATTTCCAACGGATTATCTCCCTCAGTGAGAGATAAGGAGACAAGCAGCCTCCAGATAGCATGACGGGAGAGTTACGATGGAAGGGATTTATTGCAGGAGATCGAAGGGCGGGGAAAGGAGAAGAGGGGAAGATGGATGAGTCTGAAGGATGGGAGGGTTGGGTGTGGAACGGTGAGATGGAAGAAATGTCTGAGCAAAGATTATAAATGGTTGGGAATGTTGAGTGGTATTGTTGCAAACGACGGTAGTGCTACTGCCTGTTGACGATAGCAACGTTATTGCTGTCAGGGATAACTTTGATATTCTTACCGACCGATGATTGTGGTATTGTTGGAGATAGTTTAATTGTTGCAGACTCCGATTAACGCTGACAGTTGTGCTGTTACGGAAGATGGTAGTGCATTGTTGCAGATTATATCAGCGTATTATGGCAGACGATAACACATATTCTTTCATTCAACTTTTCTATCACTTCTTTTCTGAACGCGAAATGCACTGAATGGTATTTAAAAACAAGGGAGAATTGTTGAACTTTCAATTCTACAGTTCCTCTGCACTCATTTTTATTGATGTATCAACACTTACTCTTAGGTTTGCTACACATTGTCACCTCAGGTGTATCTATTAAAATCAGCGTAGCTATTAAAATCGTGTAAATTTCAATATGTTGCTGATTTAAAGGCGACGACCACCCATGACTCTGGTGCGCTCCGCTAACCCAAATTCCAAAATCCATGAAAATATTGTTTATTTAATCATTCATGTCTGAAACCGCCATTAAGCAAATGGTCGCCTGGAACTGAAGGTTTGAAGATAATGATCTGGAGATATGGCTGTATAGTACTTGGAAGGCTATGAGGATAGCAGGATAGGAGCTGGGATATGGGGGCAGGATAGAAGCTGGGATATGAGGAAGAAGTCGGAGATATTGTGGGACCGACGGGAGTCAAACGCATGTTTAGGACGCAGGTTCGAATCCTCGTCACGGCCCTTGTGGATTTGTTCATGCAACGTGAGTTAGAAGTTCAGTCCTTAACTGAAAAACAAATTGTTTTGAGCTTAAACTCTCCGATCAACGTTGGACGGTAAACCAACGGTTTCGCTTCATGCAGGTCGGCGTTCAATCCCCGACCGTCCAAGTGGTTGGCTGGCTGCTCAAGTCCATTTGGTAACTGTTAGTCTGGAGTTCACGTTCTCCTTGCAAGAAACTATAGCCTCTTTAGCGTTTTACTGGTAGCTAACGCAATACGTCTTGTGAATATATTACATGGAAGACATTAATTTTCCTTATTCTGGCTGGGGCACAGCGATTTATTTAAGTTTACGAACACACACACACACACTCCTGTGTGGGCATGTACGTGTGTAGCTATGCTCTCCTAGATGTGCTTGCAGGGATGAGCGCGCCTCCTATAGCCCCTCAAATCGAATCATTTTCAGATTCGGTTGGAGGACCTGTGATTCATTTCCCATATTTCTATCGGCTATTGAATAAAAAAATTGTATTTGAGGTGTCTTCAACGTCTTCTTCGTCTAAGGTATTCCACTTAATGATGGCTTTTAACACTGAGAAAGTTCTCCTTTTCTTCAGCTTACCTGGCTTTCCTTAGCTTGCCTGGCTTTTAGCGCTTGATTTAGCCTGCATGACTTTTTTTAGCTCTTGATTTAGCTCCTGCCTGATTTTTTTTAGCTCTATTTCAGTCTCTGCTCTACAGCTAGAAAGTTTGCTAGTTTAATAATTTTCAAAATATCTGTTCTCAGCTTTTCTGAGTTATTAAGTTCTTCCTCCTTTTGAAAAACGTGATTTTCTATTTGGACGTCAGTGGGTTCTAAGGCTTCCCAGAAAGTGTTTTTCTTAAGGGGTCACTAAAGGACCTTTCTAAAGTGCTTCCACGGCTTCATTATGAGACGTGCAAAGAAAAACCTTGGTACACTCTTGTCTGGTAAATACTAAAACCTTTTTTTTCAACATCTTTAACCAATGACATTTTCTCTAAAGTGGCCTTGGTTTGTAGAGGTAAGGCTGTTAGAGTTCTCTCAACTGCACTCCCTCTCGGGAAAGGATTTTCAGCACATTCGATCCATGAAACTGTGGATTTACTGTGAAATAGATGCCCTTAAATTCCAAATTTACTGGCGCACTCCGCACTTTTAAATCACATCAAATGAATAGAGGATTATCGCTTGAAGACAAGTGAAGCTGATAGTTCATTCTCCTTCAGTCGAACACCTCCAATTATCTCCCTGTTAGTGTTCTGTTGACCGTTTTGTACTTAATTGCCTTCCACTGTTTACCCTTGATGTATACTCTCGCGAGTTTAAGGGAATTCATGTAAACCAACAGAGGGAGGAGTTAATGGGGAGAACAAATACACAGAGTAAATAGCAGGTAATGAGGAAGGGCACAAGAGAACGACCAGTGAAGTAATGCAGCCAGAGGAGAAGGCACTGACGTAGACACTGAAAAGGATTTCAAGGTGCACATTTAGTAAAGCCTGAAATTTTGAAATTGAAACCTGAAATTCATATGTATAGGATAATATCTGCAGAGTATTTGAGACTAGGAGACATGAAGTTTATCTTGACGTATGTACTTGTCTGTGATTCCAGGATCGAGCTCCAGCGTGGCCTAGTGGGATAGAACATGTTCTTAATCTGGATAGACCTGCGTTCGAGCTTATCGGAACGGTTGCAAGTACAGGGCACAGATTTCTGTGAATGTCCTCTCCTGTAGGAGCATCAGTTTCGATAGACTCTCTGGATACCCGAGTTCAGGCCCGGGTTCTTGGGCCCTGGCTTTCTAACCGTTGGTTGTCTAATGTCAACCCATCCTCGACTCAAGTCCATTACATTCAGCGGTCAACCCCACAGACGCATTCATAAATTTTAACTTGCTGTTCATTCAAAACGGGAATTTTCGCAAGTATAAATTAATATTATAATAGCATATTGTGTATACATAGGCATAGAATAGGTTAGGTTAGGTGTTTAGGTTCTGTTGGCGATTATTTGTATTTGTAGTACGTGGGTGAAGCATTTACAGCGTTGTGATTCGAACAAAATTGGTCAGTGAAGCACTTGTTCCGGATATGTTCGAACGTCAGCAGTTGTGAGTCGTGTGTAAACCGCTTTTCATTCATAAACAGGGGGTTTGGCGGGTGCATGGAATCTCTTTTGGATCTTTGTTTGGAGGACGGGCTGCTAATGTACCGACTCCCAACCTATTTTGTTTATCATATGTACCATATATTTCACGCGTTCACACATAAACTGCGCGGTGCATTTCACGCAGCCTTTCCTCGTAACTCATGCCTCTTAGTTCAGGGACTAGCCTGGTGGCATACCTCTGAATTTTTTCAAGCCACGTCTTGCGCTTGACAAGGTACGGGATTTTTTTTTTTTTTTTTTTTGTGTGTGTGTGTGTGTTTGTGTGTGTATTCACCTAGTTGTGCTTGCGGGGGTTGAGCTCTGCTCTTTCGGCCAGCCTCTCAACTGTCAATCAACTGTTACTAACTACTAACTTACAAGTATATTTCCTCCACATACATACACACCCAGGAAGCAGTCCGTAGCAGCTGTCTAACTCCTAGGTGCCTATTTACTACTAGGTAACAGTGGCATCAGGGTTAAGGAAACTGTCCATCTGTGTCCGCCGGGTGCGGGGATCGAACCTTGGTCCCTAGGTCCACGAGTCTAGAGCGCTGTCCACTAAGCCACCCAGCCCCCGTATAAACCTCACCAAGAACTTTAGTGAGGGTTTACAACATCAAGAACACACGCACTTTGTGTGTGTGTGTGTGTGTGTGTGTGTGTGTGTGTGTACTCGCCTAATTTTGCTTGCGGGGGTTGAGCTTTGGCTCTTTGGTCCCGCCAAAGTGTATCTTTGTGTGTGTGTGTGTCTTTGTGTGTGTGTGTGTGTGTGTGTGTGCGCGCACTAATCTTCCAACCCGTTCTCGCAAATTTAATAAGTCAATATTGACTTATTAAATATGTGCATAGGTGACATACTTGACATAATAGATACCCTTAAAAAGATTCATAGAAAACACCGACCTTACCTAACCTAATTAGTATGTTAAGATAAGCATCTTATTGCTTCGTAATTCCAATTATTACCTAACCTATAATAGGTATAGGTTAAGTAATAATTGTAATTACGAAGCAATAAGATGCTTATCTTAAGATACTAACAAGGTTAGGTAAGGTCGGTGTTTTCTATGAATCTTTTTAAGGGTATCTATTATGTTTAGTATATCACCTATGCACGTAGTTAATAAGTCAATATTGACTTTACGAATTTGCGAGAACGGGTTGAATCTTCTTGTGTCTGTAGGATTAAGCTTCACCTCTTTTTACCCTTACTTTCCAGCCAAAGGTTTCTCCATAATATCTACTATTAAAAAGTGGATGGATTCGGCATCTACATCCTGATCTTTCAGTTCTTTATTTTTCTACTTTTACTGAGTGCTTAGGAAGGTCACGACCTCAGTTACGACCTCAGTTACGACCTCAGTTACGACCTTAGTCACGACCAGTCAATCAAATGTTCCCTTTCACACTAAAGACTTATTTAGGTTTCATTTTAAATTGTGTTGTTTCCTAACACTCTAAAACATTTTCCTGTGTTAGTGCCCTTGCTGTTACGACAGAATAAATGTACATTGGAACACAACAGTGTGATGAATCTATGAATATTGAAGCAATTAGAAGGGATCGAATCCTTGTCCCTGTATAAGTCTAAATGAGTTCAAGGACGGATGTTCGATCTCATTTTACGATCCTTAATAATATTCTAGGAATATAAATTAAGTGTATCAGTTAAATTCCCAAAACGCAACTTACCAGACTGAACAATTTTCCAACTTAACAGAGGGAGAGTTACCCGGAAAAAAAATTCGTGACGACATTGTGAAAAAAAATTGCGGAATTTCACATGAACTGGATTTTTATCTTAATGTTACACGAGAGATGACATTATTCTTTGGGTAAATTTAGAGCTGGAAATGTATTTCCTCCATAAAATAGAAGACAAGGGTCTTGCTTAACACATAAAATTTCTGCAAAGCATAATATATTGTCACTGTTAATGAGTTTGTTTTATTTTATTACAAAATTTCGTATTTGGCATTATTTTGATTTACGTTCAATTGCTTCGATATATATACGGCTGCTATGAATCTTTATTGACGTAGACGTCGGTGGCATTTATGATGAGAGGTTTGTGTCTTGATAAGGTTTATCACCCCCTGGAAGGTTCTTTGGGTGGTTTGTCACCCCCTGGAAGGTTCTTTGGGTGGTTTGTCACCCCTGGAAGGTTCTTTGGGTGGTTTGTCACCCCTGGAAGGTTCTTTGTGTGGTTTGTCACCCCCCTGGAAGGTTCTTTGTATAGTTTGTCACCCCCTGGAAGGTTCTTTGTGTGGTTTGTCACCCCCCCTGGAAGGTTCTTTGTGTGGTTTGTCACCCCCCTGGAAGGTTCTTTGTATAGTTTGTCACCCCCTGGAAGGTTCTTTGTGTGGTTTGTCACCCCCTGGAAGGTTCTTTGGGTGGTTTGTCACCCCCTGGAAGGTTCTTTGTGTGGTTTGTCACCCCTGGAAGGTTCTTTGTATAGTTTGTCACCCCCTGGAAGATTCTTTATGAGGTTTGTCACCCCTGGAAGGTTCTTTGGGTGGTTTGTCACCCCCCTGGAAGGTTCTTTGGGTGGTTTGTCACCCCTGGAAGGTTCTTGGTTAGACTGGGCACCTGGAGCGATATTCATGAGCATGAAAATTCTTTGAGAAAGATGATAGGAGCAACATACAACTCTAGGGTTAGTGTGAGAGAGATAACACAAGTGAGACATAGTTCTGGGGGTGGTGTGAGAAAGATAACAGGTCTGAGAGATATCCCAGAAGGTTATGGATGAGAGAGAAAGGAAGGACAAGTGACTCCCATCACCACACTAGGGATTACTTTAGGGATTACAACCTGCCTCTCCCCTTGTGTCCACAGCTTTAACTTAACGTGTCTCAAGGGGGCTGATTCATAGGGAAATCTTAGATGCTTGTACATTGAAAGAGAGGAAGGAGGAGGAGGAGGAGGAGGATAAAGAGGAGATGGAAAAGGAGACGACAGGAGATATATGGAGACATTAAAGTAGAACACACAGCAAAGGAAGAGAATGGAACGAATAGGAGTTAATTGATAGGAAGAGAAAGGAAAACTGGAATTGGAAGAGACGATGAAAAGAAGGAATATATTTATGTATGTACGGATGTATATATATATTTACATATGTATATGTTTTATATATTTTTATATAATAAAACAAATGAACGTTATTATATTTGGAATGACGATATCTCGAACAATACTCTTACAGAGAAGCAACGATACCCCGAACCGATACCTCTCGGCACTAAACGACGATATCCGCTTACAGATATCGTGTATAGGTACAGATACCTTACAGATACACCCTCAATAGTGAGTGACGATACCTCCAACACATAAAACTCGATACACAGGAACAACAATATCCCCCAAACAGATAACTCTCAGTACTAGGAAGCGACGATACCCTAATAGATAGCCCACCGTTACCGCCTATTTTCGCTAAGTAGTCTTCCGACGAGTCTCGCTTCCCACAATAAAGTCTTAACAGGAAAGAGCCTATGAAATATATTGGCCATTCCAAGAGGTTTCCAGGCGCCTGTGGGCGTTTGCGCTTGAGGCAGAGTGATGGATCCCAGGCATTATGGAATGCCAGCAGGAGTGGGTTGGGTGGGCGTGGTGGGCGTGGGTCTGAGTGGGCGAGGGTGGGGGGTATTCATGCCCCCGGCCCAACAGCAACTCATCTTTAGCTACGATAGATGAGCGGTTGCTGTTTATATACACAAGGGAATCGCAATAACGTGATATCTATGAGGCTCTTCATGTTCGCTGAATGCTAGAAGGTGGCTTTTAGATATTCATCATGTGCTGGTGGAACAGCTTGGGTTACAGTCTTGTGTTGCTGGAACAGCTTGGGTTACAGTCTTGTGTTGCTGGAACAGCTTGGGTTACAGTCTTGTGCTGCTGGAACAGCTTGGGTTACAGTCTTGTGCTGCTGGAACAGCTTGGGTTACAGTCTTGTGCTGCTGGAACAGCTTGGGTTACAGTCTTGTGCTGCTGGAACAGCTTGGGTTACAGTCTTGTGCTGCTGGAACAGCTTGGGGTTACAGTCTTGTGCTGCTGGAACAGCTTGGGGTTACAGTCTTGTGCTGCTGGAACAGCTTGGGTTACAGTCTTGTGCTGCTGGAACAGCTTGGGGTTACAGTCTTGTGCTGCTGGAACAGCTTGGGGTTACAGTCTTGTGCTGCTGGAACAGCTTGGGTTACAGTCTTGTGCTGCTGGAACAGCTTGGGTTACAGTCTTGTGCTGCTGGAACAGCTTGGGTTACAGTCTTGTGCTGCTGGAACAGCTTGGGTTACAGTCGTGTGCTGCTGGAACAGCTTGGGGTTACAGTCTTGTGCTGCTGGAACAGCTTGGGTTACAGTCTTGTGCTGCTGGAACAGCTTGGCGTTACAGTCTTGTGCTGCTGGAACAGCTTGGCGTTACAGTCTTGTGCTGCTGGAACAGCTTGGGGTTACAGTCTTGTGCTGCTGGAACAGCTTGGGGTTACAGTCTTGTGCTGCTGGAACAGCTTGGGGTTACAGTCTTGTGCTGCTGGAACAGCTTGGGGTTACAGTCTTGTGCTGCTGGAACAGCTTGGGGTTACAGTCTTGTGCTGCTGGAACAGCTTGGGGTTACAGTCTTGTGCTGCTGGAACAGCTTGGGGTTATAGTCTTGTGCTGCTGGAACAGCTTGGGGTTACAGTCTTGTGCTGCTGGAACAGCTTGGGGTTACAGTCTTGTGCTGCTGGAACAGCTTGGGGTTACAGTCTTGTGCTGCTGGAACAGCTTGGGGTTACAGTCTTGTGCTGCTGGAACAGCTTGGGGTTACAGTCTTGTGCTGCTGGAACAGCTTGGGGTTACAGTCTTGTGCTGCTGGAACAGCTTGGGGTTACAGTCTTGTGCTGCTGGAACAGCTTGGGGTTACAGTCTTGTGCTGCTGGAACAGCTTGGGGTTACAGTCTTGTGCTGCTGGAACAGCTTGGGGTTACAGTCTTGTGCTGCTGGAACAGCTTGGGGTTACAGTCTTGTGCTGCTGGAACAGCTTGGGGTTACAGTCTTGTGCTGCTGGAACAGCTTGGGGTTACAGTCTTGTGCTGCTGGAACAGCTTGGGGTTACGGTCTTGTGCTGCTGGAACAGCTTGGGGTTACGGTCTTGTGCTGCTGGAACAGCTTGGGGTTACGGTCTTGTGCTGCTGGAACAGCTTGGGTTACGGTCTTGTGCTGCTGGAACAGCTTGGGGTTACAGTCTTGTGCTGCTGGAACAGCTTGGGTTACGGACTCAACGTTTCATTACACTAATCACGTTCAATACACACGATAAAAATCTTTGAAGCAGTGTGTTAGTCTTACTCGCGTTGGGGATCTCTCCAGACGCAGATATGACCAGCTAGGTCGGTTCAAACTTCCTGGACTGGTCGGTAAAAAGACCGCCTCGCTTCTTGAGAAGGACGGCGTTCGATCCCAGATCATCCAAGTAGCTGGACACCATTCCTTCCGCCCGTCTTATCCCAGGTCCCTGTCCTCGTATCCCTTCCATATCACTTTCAAATGCTATATAAGCATTATGGATGAGTGGCTATTCTGGATAATTCCCTGATCTTACCAACTAGGTCAGAACGCGGGTTCGATACCATCTACTGAACTAAAGAGTCTCATACACATACGTTGCTGTGATTTGATTGAGCATGAGTGCACACACACACACACACACACACACACACACACACACACACACACACACACACACACATATTGCGTCTCTAGAGTAAGGTGAGCCATCAGAGGGGATCGCTATTCTCTCTCACAATCCTCTTGATTTCCTATCTCTCTGTGGCACGACCAGGTGTCTGAGTGCTTGTCCCCTGACAGATGCTTGCACGCACCAGGGCTTTGTTATGTGTTGATCTTGTCGGTCTCTCTCTCTCTCTCTCTCTCTCTCTCTCTCTCTCTCTCTCTGTGACTAAACCTGTATTCTCTTAAACGAAGACAGACAACGGGTGTGCTTACGCTAACGTCTCCAGCATAACGCTAAGGCGGGGTTAATTAAGTTAATAAATAAGACTCCAAGCATTATTGTTTCAGGCGAAATGTGAATGAATACGAGGATAAATCGCCTGCTAAGAGAGCTATAAATGGCAGGATAGGGCGCTTGTCACGTAGGTAATATTCACAAAAAGGTGGTGTAATATATTTGTATATTATAATATATATAAAACAAGATACATAAGAAGGTTATAGAAAGGAATGATTGGCTCTACGCTGACTTCCACTGCAATGACCGGAGCAGAATACTCCCTGAATATTCCTGAGCCCAATAGGCTTAGGAATCTGTACAACAGTTGATTGACAGTTGAGAGGCGGGACCAAAGAGCCAAAGCCCAACCCCCCGCAAGTACAACTAGGTGAGTACATCCCTACACGCAAACTTGTTCACTGGGAACTCGCACACACTCAACTCGCTCACGCACAAGGAGCTCTTAACACGAATATAATATCCACCAGAAGATACTTTGGCAAGAAAATTACATTTTCCTGTATACACAAATCTCCACATTGAGTCTCTCTTTATGAAGCGCTTACAAGCGCTGCCTTGAGATCTCCCACACCTCCTCTGTCTCTCCAAACCTGTCTCTCCAAACCTGTCTCTCATGTGACCTTAGAACCCCAAACCTGTCTCTCATGTGGCCTTAGAACCCCAAACCTGTCTCTCATGTGGCCTTAGAACCCCAAACCTGTCTCTCATGTGACCTTAGAACCCCAAACCTGTCTCTCATGTGACCTTAGAACCCCAAACCTGTCTCTCATGTGGCCTTAGAACCCCAAACCTGTCTCTCATGTGACCTTAGAACCCCAAACCTGTCTCTCATGTGACCTTAGAACCCCAAACCTGTCTCTCATGTGACCTTAGAACCCCAAACCTGTCTCTCATGTGACCTTAGAACCCCAAACTTGTCTCTAATGTGAACCCCTTTCACTGTCTGTCTCCATAACTCCCTTTCCTCCCCCCCCCCCACACACACGTGTACCTTACTAGTGACTAGTCACTACACGGCAGGAGTCACTGTTGCCAGCCACATGTGTGTGCCAGGAGTCACTGTTGCCAGCCACATGTGTGTGCCAGGAGTCACTGTTGCCAGCCACATGTGTGTGCCAGGAGTCACTGTTGCCAGCCACATGTGTGTGCCAGGAGTCACTGTTGCCAGCCACATGTGTGTGTCAGGAGTCACTGTTGCCAGCCCATGTGTGTGTGTCAGGAGTCACTGTTGCCAGCCCATGTGTGTGTGTCAGGAGTCACTGTTGCCAGCCACATGTGTGCGGCAGGAGTCACTGTTGCCAGCCACATGTGTGTGCCAGGAGTCACTGTTGCCAGCCACATGTGTGTGTCAGGAGTCACTGTTGCCAGCCCATGTGTGTGTGTCAGGAGTCACTGTTGCCAGCCCATGTGTGTGTGTCAGGAGTCACTGTTGCCAGCCACATGTGTGTGCCAGGAGTCACTGTTGCCAGCCCATGAGTGTGTGTCAGGAGTCACTGTTGTCAGCCCATGTGTGTGTGTCAGGAGTCACTGTTGTCAGCCCATGTGTGTGTGTCAGGAGTCACTGTTGTCAGCCCATGTGTGCGCGGCAGGAGTCACTGTTGCCACCTGAATAAGACAAGCTTTACAACGACAGTTCCAGGAATCATAAACCCGTTATCATTCTGCTCTTCCTCTGACGTGACGCGGACCTCGTGCCTGTGAACGACAGGATAGTTAGTGTTATCCTTTTCCTAATTGTCCTCGCAGGGGGATTGAGCTTCGGCTCTTTGGTCCCGCCTCTGAATCACCTGGTGTACAGGTGTCTGAGTATATTAGCCGCTATCATATCTGGTATTGAAACGCTATATAAGAGTCTGCTTCAAGCACAACGCATTCCGTTTGTTAACTACTCTGACAGTGACAAAAGTTCTTTTTAAGGAAGAAATCCACAAGGGCCGTGACGAGGATTCGAACCTGCGTCCGGAAGCATCCCAGACAACGCCTTAATCGACTGAGTTACGACAGGGTAAAAGGGTTGAAAACGAAGTTCTACTGAACTTACTGGATCCCGTAACCTCTCCGAGGCACAAACCAGGATTTTACACAACCCCCCCCCCTGCCCCCCCCCCTTCTTTCTAAGGTGTCGAGTATGTGTGCGTACTCGCCTATTTGTGCCTCCAGGATCGAAGTATTTAGTCTTGGATCCCGCCTTTCCAACCACCGGTTGAGGCTGTAATGGCCTATTTTGTCTGTAACACCTAGTTTGCTAACTACTGGTCATCCCAGAATGCAGTCTACAACCACTGTTTTAAACTCCAAGAAACATCGGGTGAAAGGAAACGTAGCCCAAACGCTTCTGTCATGCCGCTGGGATCAAACCTGCAATCCTCGGTTGTGAGGTAACGACTTGCAAACAGGATGCCGAAGCTCAGTGTGTGTGTGTGTGTGTGTGTGTGTGTGTGTGTGTGTGTGTGTGTGTACTCACCTAGTTGTACTCACCTAGTTGTGTTTGCGGGGGTTGAGCTCTGGCTCTTTGGTCCCGCCTCTCAACCGTCAATCAACAGGTGTACAGATTCCTGAGCCTATCGGGCTCTGTCATATCTACACTTGAAACTGTGTATGGAGTGAGCCTCCACCACATCACCCCCTAATGCATTCCATTTGTCAACCACTCTGACACTAAAAAAGTTCTTTCTAATATCTCTGTGGCTCATTTGGGCACTCAGTTTCCACCTGTGTCCCCTTGTGCGTGTTCCCCTTGTGTTAAATAGACTGTCTTTATCTACCCTATCAATCCCCTTCAGAATCTTGAATGTGGTGATCATGTCCCCCCTAACTCTTCTGTCTTCCAGCGAAGTGAGGTTTAATTCCCGTAGTCTCTCCTCGTAGCTCATACCTCTCAGCTCGGGTACTAGTCTGGTGGCAAACCTTTGAACCTTTTCCAGTTTAGTCTTATCCTTGACTAGATATGGACTCCATGCTGGGGCTGCATACTCCAGGATTGGCCTGACATATGTGGTATACAAAGTTCTGAATGATTCTTTACACAAGTTTCTGAATGCCGTTCGTATGTTGGCCAGCCTGGCATATGCCGCTGATGTTATCCGCTTGATATGTGCTGCAGGAGACAGGTCTGGCGTGATATCAACCCCCAAGTCTTTTTCCTTCTCTGACTCCTGAAGAATTTCCTCTCCCAGATGATACCTTGTATCTGGCCTCCTGCTCCCTACACCTATCTTCATTACATTACATTTGGTTGGGTTAAACTCTAACAACCATTTGTTCGACCATTCCTTCAGCTTGTCTAGGTCTTCTTGAAGCCTCAAACAGTCCTCTTCTGTTTTAATCCTTCTCATAATTTTAGCATCGTCCGCAAACATTGAGAGAAATGAATCGATACCCTCCGGGAGATCATTTACATATATCAGAAACAAGATAGGACCGAGTACAGAGCCCTGTGGGACTCCACTGGTGACTTCACGCCAATCGGAGGTCTCACCCCTCAACGTAACTCTCTGCTTCCTATTGCTTAGATACTCCCTTATCCACTGGAGCACCTTACCAGCTACACCTGCCTGTCTCTCCAGCTTATGTACCAGCCTCTTATGCGGTACTGTGTCAAAGGCTTTCCGACAATCCAAGAAAATGCAGTCCGCCCAGCCCTCTCTTTCTTGCTTAATCTGTGTCACCTGATCGTAGAATTCTATCAAGCCTGTAAGGCAAGATTTACCCTCCCTGAATCCATGTTGGCGATTTGTCACGAAGTCCCTTCTCTCCAGATGTGTTACCAGGTTTTTTCTCACGATCTTCTCCATCACCTTGCATGGTATACAAGTCAAGGACACTGGCCTGTAGTTCAGTGCCTCTTGTCTGTCGCCCTTTTTGTATATTGGGACCACATTCGCCGTCTTCCATATTTCTGGTAGGTCTCCCGTCTCTAGTGATTTACTATACACTATGGAGAGTGGCAAGCAAAGTGCCTCTGCACACTCTTTCAGTACCCATGGTGAGATTCCATCTGGACCAACCGCCTTTCTAACATCCAGATCCAGCAGGTGTCTCTTGACCTCCTCTCTCGTAATTTCGAACTCCTCCAAGGCCGCCTGGTTTACCTCCCTTTCTCCTAGCACAGTGACCTCACCCTGTTCTATTGTGAAGACCTCCTGGAACCTCTTGTTGAGTTCCTCACACACCTCTCTGTCATTCTCTGTATACCTGTCCTCGCCTGTTCTAAGTTTCAATACCTGTTCTTTCACTGTTGTTTTCCTTCTGATGTGACTGTGGAGTAGCTTTGGTTCGGTCTTGGCTTTGTTTGCTATATCATTTTCAAAATTTTTCTCTGCTTCTCTTCTCACCCTGACGTACTCATTCCTGGTTCTCTGGTATCTCTCCCTGCTTTCTGGTGTTCTGTTATTCCGGAAGTTCCTCCACGCCTTTTTGTTCAGTTTCTTCGCTTCCATACATGCCCTATTATACCATGGATTCTTCTGTTGCTTCTCGGATTTTTCCCTTTGGGCCGGGATGAACCTGTTTACTGCCTCCTGACACTTTTGGGTAACATAGTCCATCATACCCTGTACAGACTTGTCTCTGAGGTCTGTGTCCCAAGGTATTTCACTTAGGAAACTTCTCATCTGTTCATAATTCCCCTTTCGGTATGCCAGCCTTTTGATTCCTAGTTCTTTTTGGGGGGAGATAAGTCCTAGCTCTACCAGGTACTCAAAGTTCAATACACTGTGGTCACTCATTCCCAAGGGCGCTTCCATCTTAACTTCCCTTATATCCCATTCATTTAGGGTAAATATCAAATCAAGCATTGCTGGTTCATCTTCTCCTCTCATTCTTGTTGGCTCTTTGGTATGCTGGCTTAGAAAGTTTCTTGTTGCCACGTCCAGCAGCTTAGCTCTCCATGTTTCTGGTCCTCCATGCGGGTCTCTGTTCTTCCAATCTATCTTCCCATGGTTGAAGTCTCCCATAATTAGTAGTCCAGATCCATTCCTGCTAGCAACAGAAGCTGCTCTTTCTATTATGTTAATGGTGGCCATGTTGTTTCTATCATATTCCTGTCTAGGTCTTCTGTCATTTGGTGGTGGATTATATATGACTGCGACTACAATTTTGTTCCCTCCATTTGTTACAGTACCTGCTATGTAGTCACTGAAACCTTCACAGCCCTGAATATCCATCTCCTCAAAATCCCAGCCTTTTCTTACCAGCAGAGCTACACCACCCCCACCTCTTCCTTCCCTCTCTTTCCGCATAACATAATAGTCCTGTGGAAACACTGCATTTGTTATTGTTTTCGTGATCTTTGTTTCTGTGAGGGCTATTATGTCTGGGTTTTCCTCTAGTACCAATTCTCCAAGCTCATTTGCTTTATTTGTAATTCCATCTATGTTAGTGTACATCGCTTTGAGGCTCACTTTCTTCTGTCCCTTCTCAAATCGCCTCCTTGGTGAGTGTTCTGCTGGTGGGGGAGGCTGTTCCATGGGTGTGAGGACCTGTGAGGTGGGTAACAGGATCTCAGAGGATACTGGAATGAGGGGCGGGGGATCCAGTGAAGGGGGAGGGACAGGGAGGGTATGGGGTGAAAGGGGAGGGAGGACGGGAAGGAAAGGGGGGGAGGGAGGACTCGGGAGGAGGGGAGGGGTAGAAGGGTGGGGATTGGGTGTGGGGAGAGGGAGATTTGGCTGAACTTTTGAGTGGGGGCAGGGAGGGTTTGGGGTAGGGGGGTTTTCTATGCAGAGGAGGGAGGCGGGGTTGTCCTCCCTTCTGGTGTTACTGGGTAGCTGGTTGTGGGTTCCCCCCTCGCCTCTGGGGGTGTTGTGTTGGGAGCTGTGACTTCCTGGTTTTCCCCTCTCGCCCTGCGCCTCTTCCTTGCTTCTGCCGCCACGGCTCTCTCCTCCCTTGTCATGTCTCGCTGGAGGAATACATTTTTTAATTTTCCCACGTTTTTCAGGGAGCTCTTCCTTGATAGGATCCTCTCCTTTGTGTTCTCGTTTGCAAACACTATCTTTATCATTCGGTCTCGGTCTTTGTTGTACCGGCCTAGCCTGAAAACCTTCTCAATGCTATGCTCGGCCCCTTCCATGTCTAGTGCCTTTAGTACTTCATTCACTGCTGCTTTGTCCTTGTCATTCCACTCTGTCCTATTGGTTCCTTCCTGTTCCCTAATACCCACAGCAACCACTGATCTTTTCCTTTCCAGCAGTTGGCTAGTGGAGCGTGCCGCCTCCTGCGAGGTGGCTTCTGAAATGTGTGTGTGTGTGTGCGCGCGCGCGTGCGTGCGTGTACTCACCTAGTTGTGCTTGCGGGGAATGAGCTCTGGCTCTTTGGGCCCGCCCCTCAACTGTCAATCACCTGATTTTTTTCCAAACACACACACATACACACACACAAACACACACACACACACACAATAGAAGAAACAGCCCTTAGCAGCTGTCTAACTCACAGGTACCTATTTACTGCTAGATGAACAGGGGCAACAGGGTGAAAACAAAGTCTGCCTATTTGTTTCCGCCTCCGCCGGGGATCGCTCTCCGGACCTTAAGACTACGAATCCTGAGTGTTGTCTAGTCAGCCGTCAGGCCCCTGGTGTGTGTGTGTGTGTGTGTGTGTGTGTGTGTGTGTGTGTGTGTGTGTGTGTGTGTGTGTGTGTGTGTCTGCGCGCACGCGCGTGTATTTACATGTCCACATACGCGTGTATGCTTGAGGCTCTTCGTACATCAAGGTATTCCACAGGTAACATCTACAGTCGAACACGAGGCGGGACCAAAGAGCCAGAGCTCAACTCCCGCAAGCACAACTAGATGAATACAACAACCTGCCTCCACAAGGGTTTCCTACGCGGCATTTGTCAGTGGGAACAGATGTTGAGCTGTTGAAGCTTTGGGCTGCTGCTAATGCTGCTGCTGCTGCTGCCAAGCTTAGATTTACACACCTGGCTTCTTTACCATCCTTTTATATTTCCACATTTCTGTTTCATTTTCTGTCGTTTGATATTCGTCCTCATTACCTGGGGGCCTCGTAGCCTGGTGGATAGCGCGCAGGACTCGTAATTCTGTGGCGCGGGTTCGATTCCCGCACGAGGCAGAAACAAATGGGCACAGTTTCTTTCACCCTGAATGCCCCTGTTACCTAGCAGTAAATAGGTACTTGGGAGTTAGTCAGCTGTCACGGGCTGCTTCCTGGGGGTGGAGGCCTGGTCGAGGACCGGGCCGCGGGGACACTAAAAGCCCCGAAATCATCTCAAGATAACCTCAAGATAACCACATTGTTCGTATCTTCCTACTTCCCTAAGTGTGTGTTTTTCATTTATTTAGGAAAGTGAAAACCGTTTTCATTTTTCATTCCTTTAAGTATTTATTATTCCGGAATATGTCGTGGGAATATAACATTACGAGGAGCTTCCTTGTATTTATATACAAAAAACAAAAGCTAAGGGAGTGTATGAATATGTATGAACGTTAGGTATACAAAAAAACTGTGTATACTTTCTATCACAATGTACCGAGAAACTCTGCTGTCAATCACCAGCACCACCTTGGTCAATTTGTTTGAAGGTATTGTTTCAGACACGCTAGGGTGAGTTGGTCTGAGTTATATAGAGATTCGTTGTGTGTTGGTCTGTTGTTGTGTTATGGTCCCTGTAAGGGGTGTCTGTGGTTTAAGGTCCCTGTAAGGGGTGTCTGTTGGTCTGTTATTGTCTTGTGGTCCTTATGAGGGTTGTCCGTTGTTATTTTGAGTTCTGTTGGTTTAAACGGCTGTTGGTGGTCTTGCTGTTATGATGTATTCGCTGTAGCGGGTGTCTGTTATAGTGTTGTGATGGGCTTGCTGTAACGGTCATCTGTAGTGTTGTATTCTCTTCGATACAATAGCCGTCTGTAGTCTTGTATTGTATTCCCTGTAGCAGCCGTCTGTGGTCCTCGCTTGTCACTAGCTGTGTGCTCTTTTATTAGTGGAACTTTTTCATATAATTCACAAGTTTTGTGAATTTCAGGACAGTTGCTTGAAACATGTTACAACAATCCTGAATATTCTATTTGACTGTTACGACAGGATTCGATTTTCTACTGCTAGGGCTCGCCAACTGAAGCATACAGTCAGTTCAAGTCTTTGTAACGGTAAAACAAGATGAAATACAGCATTGAACACGAATACATGCTTATGTGTAATAGATGAGATATAATACGGGATTGTCTTAGAGCGAGCTATCTAGCTATACATTTATTATATTTCAAACCACTAGATTAACTAAATTTTTAAACGTTTTAAATAAACCGCTCCTTAAGTGGATCTTGTCAACTAGAAGGTGAGTATGGAAAGGACCTCAACCAGCCAATCATAGATGGGGTCTGGTGGCGGATTTTGAGGAAAGGGAGAAGGCGACGCGTTCTTCTATATAAGGCGTTCTTGCTGAATCCGGTGTGTAGAAAATATAACGTGAAAAAATTAAACATGTGAATTAATGAATGTGTATTCACACAGTTAACCCGCTTGTGTCAGCTCTTTATTTATACCAACCATTGTTGGTCATGTACTGGTGCACTAATGCTCTCAGCTTTCTAATTAGTTTGTTTCGATGATGTTACCAGGTAGATCGTTCCACATATGTATACAAACCAATGTTTTATTTTCTAAATGTTTACTTATTCAGTTTTAATCCATTGTTTCGTGTTTTTGTTTTGGGTTTATATTTTCATCCATTTATATTCACTTTGGGAAACCGTTAGTTAATTTTAGATATACAAGTCTCTAAATCTACGTCTTTCATTATATGTAAACCAGAGTTTACTTAAAGTCTCTTCTATGAAAGGTTGAAAAAGACTAGTAATAACTTAGATTTCTCTTTCTGCAAATATTCAATGCTATTTACATTACAGATAGAGTACTTTGCTCAAAACTGTACCACATGATCTAAATGCATTGACAATCTGGAAAAAGTCGTCTGTTTTGAGGTTTCCAGACCCGATACGTGATCCACAATGGACTGAACACTGTATATTAGTTGGGTCTTTGACTCAACACCTTACCAATCAACTACGGGATGGTTATTAAGGCCACAACAGTAGCTTACTGACAAAGCATCAATTGTACTTTGGTCTTGAACATCCAAGTCTAAGGAACTTGCTAACAGATTGGTAGATCAGATTCTTCGGAGCATGGGGCGCTGAGTTAAGTCCGCTGATTGCATTCCCCTTGGCGTCGTGGTAAGGCACTCTTCTAGCGTTTCGCAAGGGCTTTGGCCTGGGTTCGTATCCTGACCGGGGAGGAGTTATTGGGCTCCAATCATTAACTGTAGCCTCTCTTTACCCAACAGTAAAATGGGTACCTGGTTTCGAAACGATTTGACGGGTCGTATTCCGGAGAATATTAGGATTAAGGACTTGCGCAAAACGCTACGCATGCTGGTGGCTCTACAAGAATGTAGGAACTCTTGTATATATAAATTAAAAAATAACCGGATAGAGATCGTAGATTAGTGAATAAATCCCAACGTAAGTAGCATAGCGATCCATGATGGAGTTGGTAAATCTTTAGGATTGTGGAGATGTTTCTTGTGAGTACTGGAGGCACTACAACGCTTCAATATATATTGAAGCCTTTTTGAGTCTTAGTTCGAATTATGGTCCTACGAGTTTAACCTCAGCTTCCATCATCATTCTCTCCTCGGGTTATACACACAGCAATTCACTTTCCCCCAAAGCAGCTGTAATCAGCCATACTGAGCCACAAACCATCCCAAGTATACCGTCTATCCATCCTTTCCATCCGGAACCATCCCAACTCGCCATCCTTCAGTGTATCAGTCATCCCAGCCAATCAGTCGCGAAGTGGACCTTCCACTCAAAACGTTTCTTCATCAGTAACCTCAGTCCTCTAATCACTATGGTCCCCCCCAATCATTACGCTGCCCAATTATGCTTGGATCTAATCACACTAATCCCTCCACCGCCCGTCATACTTAATGATTTTAATCCTGTTTTCTCAATTAATTCTGCGAGCCTATATATTTTTAACTCCTTTTTCCCCCTGGATATATTTTTTTCCTTGTCAGTTTCCCACGAGGCTTTAGTTTTTCCGCAGAAAAATAATTGCATATATGTTCTTGTTTTGCTTAAAGAATTCTAAAATAAATTTAATTCATGCCTCAAATTTT
The DNA here is from genome assembly GCF_040958095.1 of Procambarus clarkii. Taxonomy (NCBI): domain Eukaryota; kingdom Metazoa; phylum Arthropoda; class Malacostraca; order Decapoda; family Cambaridae; genus Procambarus; species Procambarus clarkii. The sequence goes on from NC_091169.1 coordinate 38,409,957, forward strand.
TTATTTATTTTTTTTTCAATATGAGATACTGGTTTATGCGTACCTTATTATTTTTGCTTATTTCGGATTTATTAGTGACGAGTTTTAATTGTTTACTTTAATTATATGCGTGAGGCATTTAGTTCCTAAATTACAGAATCACACAAAATAGGAAGCAAAATAGGGAAAAATATATCACTAATTGCTTCTACGATTTGTACACGTTATTACGTTCGTTGCAACGTTGAAAAAACGTAAAAATAGTAAACATAACGTCGAAAAAAACGTAACGATAGTAAACAGATCGTCGATACGTTGCGTTTATAAAGAAATGGAGCAGCTGTTGTTTGTGATAAATAATGAATCGAAAAACTGAACTGTATTACTCTGAATATGTTAAAGTCTGAGGCCGCACATAGATCTTGCACTGGGATGGGATTTTTGCGCCATTTTTACAAAAGTTTATCCTCAATGCTCCTCTTTCTACCACATCACCGTTTCAATTTGCAAGGAGATACTATTTTTTAGTCGAGTGCATTATATTCCACCGTAGCAATCTCGCCAGCCAGTCTTGCGCGCCTGAAACCTTGAAAAATGTCCAGATTTCGAAGAGTGAAACCTGGAAACCTGATGTTGTTTAATAAAATAGTTCTCCAGCAAGGAAAACTCTCGTGTTTCTGAGTCTAGAAACCGGGGAGTTCATTACTAAAGATAAAGTGCGATACAGATTGGTTTCTCCCTCTTTTCGGAAGGTTTCTATGCAAGATTTGGGGTTTCTATAAGCCGGTTGGAATCTGGTTACGATCTGGCAGTAATGTTTATTATTGTAGGTAAGTAACTGTTGGATTGTTATCATTTCTGCGATATCAAGTGTGCTATCGTACCGATAATTGTTCATCTAATATTGCATACTGGCCACCCAGCACTCCATACTGGCCACCCAGCACTCCATACTGGCCACCCAGCACTCCAAACTGGCCACCCACCACTCCATACTGGCCACCCAGCACTCCAAACTGGCCACCCAGCACTCCAAACTGGCCCCCCACCACTCCAAACTGGCCCCCCACCACTCCAAACTGGCCCCCCACCACTCCAAACTGGCCACCCAGCACTCCATACTGGCCACCCAGCACTCCATACTGGCCACCCAGCACTCCAAACTGGCCACCCAGCACTCCAAACTGGCCACCCATCACTCCAAACTGGCCACCCACCACTCCAAACTGGCCCCCCACCACTCCAAACTGGCCCCCCACCACTCCAAACTGGCCACCCACCACTCCAAACTGGCCCCCCACCACTCCAAACTGGCCACCCACCACTCCAAACTGGCCACCCACCACTCCAAACTGGCCACCCACCACTCCAAACTGGCCACCCAGCACTTCATACTGGCCACCCAGCAAATCTGTTAGCGTTATAGCACGTCGCATTTTGATGTATACTTTACTCAAGGCCAAAAATAAACGTCATACTAGAACATGCGACTCGTGAAATTGACATACTGTTCCGTTTTCTGTTCGTGGATCCTCTGGTTGGTTAGATTGGGGCACTTTAGTACGACTGTTTCTTGAACGCTCGCGAGAACGGGCTGATCCAGCCTCCCTTACTGGCCAATCAGTCCCTGAGTTTGAGTGAGATTGAGAAGTGAGTTTGAGAATGAGTTTGAGAGAGTGTGAGTTTGAGAGCAAGTTAGTTTGAGAGAATGTGAGGTTTAGAGAGTTTGAAGTCGTCTATTTGTGCTTGCGGGGGTTGAGCTCTGTCTCTTTGATCCCGCCTATCATCCGTGAGGTTGAGAGAGTGTGAGGTTGAGACACTCAGAGTTTGGGAGAGTTTAAGAGAGTGGAGGTTGTCAACGTTTGTCACCTACTTCGTGCTCTCCACTAAATTCGAGAATCCAAACTGCGTGTGGCCAATTTGGCGAGCCCGCGGATATTGAGACGTGGGTACCAGCACCCAGCTTCAGCTGAGGGAGAGAAAACAGGAAATTGGGACAAACTTTGTGTAGGTCGTGTTTTCCTCAGCGATGGAAGAAGGCAAGGCAATGTGGACACACTCACACACACTTTCATTCACCTTTCTCTTTCTCTCTCTCTCTCTCTCTCTCTCTCTCTCTCTCTCTGTCTCTCTCTCTCTTTCTCTCTCTCTTTCTCTCTCTCTCTCTGTCTCTCTCTTTCTCTCTCTCTTTCTCTCTCTCTCTCTGTCTCTTTCTCTCTCTCTCTCTGTCTCTTTCTCTCTCTCTATCTGTCTCTTTCTCTCTCTCTTTCTCTCTCTCTCTCTGTCTCTTTCTCTCTCTCTCTCTGTCTCTTTCTCTCTCTCTATCTGTCTCTTTCTCTCTCTCTATCTGTCTCTTTCTGTCTCTATCTGTCTCTCTGTCTCTTTCTGTCTCTCTGTCTCTTTCTGTCTCTTTCTGTCTCTATCTGTCTCTCTGTCTCTTTCTGTCTCTCTGTCTCTTTCTGTCTCTCTGTCTCTTTCTGTCTCTTTCTGTCTCTCTCTGTCTCTCTCTGTCTCTCTCTGTCTCTCTCTGTCTCTCTCTGTCTCTCTCTGTCTCTGTCTCTGTCTCTCTCTGTCTCTGTCTCTCTCTAGCTCTGTCTCTCTCTCTCTTTCTCTGTCTCTGTCTCTCTCTGTCTCTCTCTCTCTTTCTCTGTCTCTGTCTCTCTCTGTCTCTCTCTCTCTTTCTCTCTCACTCTCTCTCTCTCTCTCTGTCTCTCTCTCTCTCTCTCCCTCTCTAATAATACTATTACACCCACTACCATCACCCTCTCGCATTTGCCATAAAGGAAACACTAGTGTTTCTGAAAACAAACAGTTCTCTAACAACCCTAGACAAAAGGGACAATATCCAAGGTATCGAACCCCGGAAATTGCATTTATACTCATTAACGTTTCGTACACGAGAACACAATGGGGTAGCAATTATGGGAGAACTTTTTTTTATTATTTTTTTGCCTTCCGTTAGAAAAACTATTGTAGCAAACAATGGAGGGAAATCTTTATCAATTAGCGTCGATGCAAATTAGAAACTGACTGACGGAGTGTTTATCGTGCAGAAACTCTACGCTTAAGCGTCTTTTTCAGCATCCATAAAAAAAAAATTTGGAAAGACAAAAAAGTCATTTGAGTGAGGTGAATAGAACAGGTTGTAAAATGCCTTCGTAAAGTTGGATTAATTAAACTTGAGAGAGAAGAAAATATTGGACTTGGTGGAGTATATTTGACTTGACTTCACCAAGGTGGAGTATATTTTGTGGCTCCCACATACTTGGGTATTATATCCCGAGGATATAACATCAAGCTGGGATATATATATATAGTGGAGTTCCCACCTAGCTGGGTATATCCTGGTGGCTACCACCAAACTGGGGGTTATACCTTGGGGCTCACACCAATCTGGGATATATCTTGTGGTTCTTACATAGGGTATATCAAGTGGCTACGCTATAGCTAGGGGTATATCCTAGGGCTCATGACAAGCTGGATATATACTGGTGTTTTTACCTAAAGTATATCGTTATACTCACCTGCTAGAGTTCTCACCTGCTTGGGCACAGTTTGGAGTTCTCCCCATGTTGAGGGTATGTCTTGTAGCTTTCACTAAGCTGGGGTATATTATCGGTCTCTTACCAAGCTGGGTTTTATCCTGGGGCTCTAATTGAGCCGTGCTTTCTTCTGGGTCTTCCACTAAGAGCCAAGGGAAAGGGAAAGAAATTATCAGAGGGGGAAAGCGCCAAGCCATTAAGCCTATATAGCACTGGGAAGGGGTCAGGATAAGGATTTGGGATGGGACGGGAGTAAAGGAATGGTGCCCAACCACTTGGATGATCGGGGATTGAACACCGACCTACATGACGCTCGACCGTCGCTCTACCGTTCAGCCCAAGTGGTTGGGTCCCGCTAAGCTGGAGTTTATCCTGGATATCCCAATAAGCTGACATATATCCTGCTGATAAAACGTCACAGACAAGTTGTTGTTCAGAATTCATAAGAATGCTCTTAATAGTCGTAAGTAGAACTTATATTTTTATATAGAAATGAAACGACTAACAGTGAAGTTTCGTTTGAAAAAAATGCCGGGTAAAAATGAAATAAACTCACGGGGCGTAACAAATGCCAGTCATTAGTTTGGCTATAATTATCACCAAAGGATAGCACATAACGAGGATGCTGAGTGCCTCGTTAGACTTACAAAATGTCCTTAGATTAATAACTAGAGCTAAATGAATTTGTGTGATATTTTGACTTGGGACCGAAATATCCGGTCTGTGTTCTTATTCTTCAAAAAATGCATTATTGCATTTTACTTTCTTTCTTTCTCTCTTTCACTCTCTCTCTCTCTTTTTCTCTCTCTATTATTTATATATATGAATGTGTGTGTGTGTGTGTATACATTTATGTTTATATACAGAGTTGGGTTCGTTCTCACCTCAATCTGGAATCCTGTGTTCGAATTCCACTGGGATAGATGTGGTGGCGAGTCTTTCTTTTTATCTAATGTATGTATTCACCTAGCAATAAATAGATACCCCAGAGTTAAACAACTTGTTCGGAACTCAAATTGGTGTTTCTGTATTCGTGACACTTATGGCAATAGTTTTAGCAGAAACGTTGCATAGAGTTATAGATAGCTATGGTTTTAGACAGAAATGTCCCACCGAACACACACAATAAACAAGAATATGAGACCTGAAGAACTTACTTCACTTCAAGAACAGTCACTTTAAACAAGAATAAGTGAACAAAAGACAGCACATGATAATATAACTGCTGATCAACTATCTAGTGTTCATATTAGCTGCTTCACATTACTTTATAGATTAGCGCCGGGTAAAACCAGTCGCCAGATATTTGTTCATTTATTAAGAGTTTACCAGATGAGAAGCAAAGCCGCTGGAGTAGGTAGAATGGCTCCCCAGACGTCGATGGCTGTCTTGCAAACTCCGCTTAATTTGCATTCCAAAGCGGGTGATCAAAGCTGCACTTACCTGGTTGAAGAGACAGACCGATAAGGTGTGATAGCCGATGAACTCCTAAATTGGTCTATTTTCGTGATAAATCCTGTGTATTGGATCTAAACATTTGCAGTTGTAGTGCTGGAAAATTGTTGGAACACCTTGTGCTTCAGGGGCCAGATTCACAAAGCAGTTACACAACCACTTACGAACCTGTTCATCTTTCCTCAATCTTTGGCGGGTTTGTTTACAGTTATTAAACAGTTAATGAGCTCCGAAGCACCAGGAGGCTGTCTATAACAATAACAACAGTTGATTGGGAAGTTTTCATGCTTGTAAACTGTTTAATAAATGTAACCAAAGCCGTCAAAGATTGAGGAAAGATGTACACGTTCGTAAGTACTTGCGTAACTGCGTAACTGCTTCGTGAATCTGGCCCCAGAGCTTCAAGAGTACTTAGCACCCAAAGATAACACTAGAACCCTACAATTGTTTGGGTTCGAGACCACTCACGCGTTTTTACACACAATTCCAACAACTTTTTTTCCTGGCGCCTGAGAGCTGAGTGGACAGCGCTTCAGATTCGTAGTCCTGAGGTTCCGGGTTCGATCCCCAGTGGAGACGGAGACAAATAGGCAAAATGTTTTTTTCATCCTAATTCCCCTGTTACCTAGCAGTAAATAGGTACCTGGGAGTTAGACAGCTGCTACGGGCTGCATCCTGGGGTGTGTGTGACAAAAAGGAGGCCTGGTCGAGGACCGGGCCGCGGGGGCGCTAAGCCCCGAAATCATCTTCAAGTTATAAAGATAACTTCAAGATAACCTTACGTCCAATGCAATACCACTCGGACTGAATCTCTCTCTCAATTTGATTTTATTACCAGGGATAAATAAATTTACACAACTAATGTGTATATTTACACATTGGTAGTGTAAATAAATTACACTACCAATGTGTAAATATTCACATTACCTTCCCTGGTTTACTTTGAAACAGGTCGTTCCCAAGTACAGATTCTCACGCAATAAACAACTTTTGCTCGAAATTTTTGCACACAAATTACTCTCAGCAGTTACGATAGTAACAAGAGCAGCCTCTTCTAGTTATCTCTCTAGCAAACAAAAGTCATTCAATTGTATTTCTCTGAAATATGGAGTCTCCAAATCCAGATTTGCATAGCAAGCTTCTGTGAGAACGAGACTGGTTCCACAACCGGCTTACCTATAGGTGTTTTCGGGGCCCAGCGTTCGCGCGGCCCGGTCGTCAACCAGGCCTAAACGACCAGGCCAAAGTCAAACAGGCCAAAGCCGACCAGGCTTTGCAACACCCATTTCCGAGGTCGATTCTGGCAGGACGATTTGGCGAATGGAATGACCAAATCAACTACTTAGTTCCACGCATTATAAGAGTGGGAACTATGTGTATGATTTGGCCAATAGGAAGACCGGAACTAGGTTGATGGTGTGGTTAAGTAGTCATATGCTTGTCTCAAAGATTAAGCCATGCATGTGTAAGTACAAGCCTAGTTAAGACATCTCCCGCCAACACATCACAAGGAGCAGTGTGGTCACAATGCAACCCAAACGTCTTGGGTCGCATTGTAACTATCTACCAAGTAATTATGTAGATAGATAAATAACTGGATAGATAACAAAAATATACATTTCTTATTCATAATACTTTTATGATATTAATAACACGAGAAAGAATAATGACAACAACATTTGCAATTAGTAAAGTGTCTATAGATCTAAATGCATTCATCAGACATTTGATTTCATTGAAGAAATGATTTAATATGACGGAGAATAATTTGTAAAGTCTTTATTTCAAAATTCTGTAAATTGTTAAATGTTTTAAATATCGTAAAGAGTGGATCGACTGACTGACTGACAGATTGACTGACAAATCACCTGACAGATCGCTTGACTGACAAATCGACCGACTGGTGAAACAATAGTGTGATCGATCAACCGAACATGCAGAGAGTGAGGTGTGTTTACTTTCCTGCATCACTTTCCTCTTTCATTCCTATAAATACTTATAGGAATGAAAGGAATGAATGAATTAAATACTTAAATTCCTCCTCTCCCCGACACAGCAACTAATCAACTGCACCCCCCGATCAACTAATCAACTCCTCCATCCTTCATCAACTAATCAACTGCACCCCCCGATCAACTAATCAACTCCTCCATCCTTCATCAACTAATCAACTGTTCCTCCGCTAATCAACCGGGCCGGGTGTGCTCACCTCTCGTCATGATGCTGGAGTAATCTCAACCAAGATTCTCGTGCCTGCAAAATTGGGCTGCACAAATTATATGATTTTTTTCCCTCTGTCTCCGTAATGGAATAGAATGGGAATAGAAGTTAATGTATTCTCCTTTCCGTCCCTTCCTACTTTCTATTCCATCGACAGATTTAACTTCACGAGAACTGTGGAATTACTGGAATGGGGGAAATGTCTCCCCCTTAAAAAAAACTCGTGTGGAATAGGGAATTATACAAACCTGATTAAAGTTTTTTTTCACCACCCTGTTCACTTTACTGAGTCGAGTAAGGGAAGAGGGAGAGAGGGAGGGAACAAGGGAAGGAAGGAAGGAGGGAAGGAGAGAGAAGTAGGGATTTCAAACGTAACCGGATTTTGATATATAAAAAGACGAGGTTAATGTAATTTTTCTCCTGAGAAATGCCCAATGATTGTCCCATTGGGTACTGGACCCACCCAACACCCTAACCTTGGGTATCAATATACATCCTCACAGCCCTACTTTGGGTATTGGAACACCACCACCCATCACCACCTTGGATAGCAATAGATCCCAACCCACAAAGACCTTTGGGTATAGGTACAACCCAACCCACTACTACTTTGGGTATAGAAACCTCCCGATACACTCCATGTTGGGCATCAATTTACCCACACCCTCTACAATCGTGGGGATCGACCAATCATTACCCCTGTCTTGGATAAATTTGAGTTATATCAAAAGGTCAAACGCTTTGATTTCTTCCTTCAATCATTCTCTACCTCTTTCCCCCCCCCCCTCTCATCTTCTCGCGTTCCCTGGCTATTATTTCACATTCTCTCTCTCTCTCTCTCTCTCTCTCTCTCTCTCTCTCTCTCTCTCTCTCTCTCTCTCTCTCTCTCTCTCTCTCTCTCTCTCTCTCTCTCACTGGAAAGTCTTGCACTCTGAGATCACGGGAGGAGAAAACTGAGACCTATAGGTATCGACCTATACCTCCAGTCGATACTTTTATAAGCAAATAATTACTGCTCGTAGTCTAGAATAACAAAATTACGCCAAATTTAAACAATTAAATTTGAACTTTACACTTGGGAAAACTCAAACTCAGACTCCGGGAGCCTACAGGGAAAGCTTGGACTCTGGGAGCCTACAGGGAAATCTTGGACTCTGGGAGCCTACAGGGAAAGCTTGGACTCTGGGAGCCTACAGGGAAAGCCTGAACTCCAACACCCTATCCGGAAAATTTGGAATCCATCAACTTGACCTAGAAGCCTAAGCCCCAAAAGCCTGTCCTGCAAGCCTGGAGTCCGGCAGCCTGTGCCGAGAGCCGGAAGATTTCTCTTCTGTGTGGATTGAGGGCAGCTGGCAGCCCTGACCGTCCCCGGCTCCAGCCCACGTGACCTAATCTTTGTTAATTTCACAGAGATCTTCCTCTCCAAGCTGGCGAGGCTAATTGGCCAATGGTGAGTAGCCATGAGATGAGGGAAGGGGTGGTGGAGGTGGATAGACTGATGCAATAGTGGAATTGAGACCGGGGGGAAAGGCTTAGGGTGATGCAGGGGGGGAAAGAGTGATATAAGGGTAAAAAAGAATGACGTGGAGAGTAAGGGGGAGATAAAACGACTGGAGTAAAGGAGGGTGGAATGGAGAGAGAATACGAGTGAGGAGACACGGGCTTAGGGAACTGAACGTTGCTCGGTGATGAAAAGTTTGGAGAGTTCACTGGGATGTGGATAGAGGCGGAGAAAGGAACATAATAGAAGGAGAGGAGAAGGAGGGCATAGAGGAGAACCGGAGGACGGAGAAGATGGAAGATGGTAAGAGATAAGGAGAAAGTAAGAAAATTTTTTTAAGCCCAGTTTTTCGACAATATCTACTGCATTACCCCTAAATATTTACTTAAATCAGAATTTCTGAGCTCGATCATCTTTTATGTTTCTCCTAGTATAAATTATAATTTCAGAAATAATTACTACCAAAACTATTAAAGCGAGCTGAATGAGTGGGTTCTCATCCTAAACCAACGACTGCGGGTCTTGACTTGGGATTCTAAGTTGAAAATCCCGGATGCGATTCCAATCGCATCAAGGGACAACAACCACTGACGTTGAATCTCTTCAATGGGTTCAGGGCCTTCAGGTCCCTAATCCACCAATGCACATCTATACAATGGGTCCAGGGACCCAATCCAAGATTAAACTAAATGACAAAATAGCTGCCACAATAACGTGGCTGAAGTATGTTGACCAGACCACACACTATAAGGTGAAGGGACGACAACGTTTCGGTCCGTCCTGGACCATTCTCAAGTTGATTGGATATACTGGACATTCTCAATCGACTTGAGAATGGTCTAGGACGGATCGAAACGTCGTCGTCCCTTCACCTTCTAGTGTGTGGTCTGGTCGATAAAATGGCTGTTATTGCTTTGGATATTTCAACCAAGTGAATAGCAAGAAATACATTGAATAGCAAGAAATGTATTCCACACGGAGGGAAAGAGATGAGGACTCCACAGCTAAATGGGAGAAAAGGGAACTTTCGAACGTAGAATTGGTATTAGACCTTGCGTTAACGTATTGCTAGACCTCTTGCTGGTTATGCTGGTTAGACCTGTCTTGTTGGTTATGTGTAACAGATCAAAGGTTGGTGCTAGGATCTATCCCATTTCTTATGCATTTCCACAATCTGGCAGAGAAAACTGGATCAGTCATATCAGTGTTCGCAGACGGTTCAAACATTGTGCAAACTCTCTGATTGCAGACAGATAGAGACTGTGGTACCATGCAAAGGGATCTCAAAGTACACTATAAGTGATTTAAAAAAAATGGGCTTTAGATTTGAACTCTGTCAAACATACAGTTGTAAAGATTGGAACAGGAGTAAGACGACATGTGTATCAGTATAAAATAAAGTGGAAATAGATTTTTACACCGGAAAATGATAAATATAAAAGAGAATATATAACCCGAAACTAAGGCGAGAGGCAAATATTATCGGTATGAAGTAAAACACCTATGCCATACTAGCTACCATCAGTTTATACTTTGTACAATTATACAAATCAGCTCTCCGGAACTTATACACATTCTGTGTGAGATACACTCTGAGATTATATATAATATATATATATATATATATATATATATAAATATATTTATATATATATAGCTACAGCATATGGTACTCTCAGCTGAATATGAGAAGTTAAAATTAAAATATCTGCAAAACATACGCAACGAGGCTCGTTCGTGAGTTAAAAGGCTTGATCTAAGAAGTTCACAGAGTGAACTGGACATCACATCACCTCATCAGAAGAGACAGGGCAGACATGTTTACGATATATAAGATTGTAAGTGGAAATAACAAAAAACATTGTTCAGAACTAGAAACCACAGATAGAGATGGATCTTGTTGTTATAAATTAGTGACTGACAGAGATGTCATAAAAAATGATTATAATGCAATAAGGCGTAACAGGTTAGAGGAAAAAGCAACTGAAGCAAATTCATTTTTTTTGTTATTGCTATTAAAATAGTGCACTGAATCATTGCACTAATCTAAGGTCGCTCGAAAGACGGGACTTGTAAGGACACATAGATGACTACACACACATACACACACACACACACGCCGCTACTCACATTAGTTCCTACTTTGTCCGGCTGTAAGGGGAAAACTATTTAGATTGCACGCCAGAAATGGCTGAGGATGAAACTTTTCTCACAGGAATGAGAATTGTTAGTAATTTCTTGAGATGGCTAAGACCTTTATTGGTTGGCCCACAATAAGAACGCAGTAATTTAAGGCGGTGAAGCCGCAGGCCAGCGTAATATAATCTTTTAATTAAAAGTTGCATTGCTGTTCCATGTTTCTCTTGTTCCTCTCTTACATTGTATCTTGGCCTTTATTTGGCGAAGACGGCAGTTTTTCTCGCAGATTTGTTTTGGAGGCCGCGTAGAGATTCACTGGAACACAAAAATACTGCGGACTACAGTTTTGATAGACAAATGCTGTTCGTGATTTATCTTGAGAAAGTTATTGAAGATGGTGCCTTTGGAAAAATTCTGAAAATAGCCAATGAACATTTCTATAAAAGTTCTTCACACCTAGCAAAGACGGCAGTCTGTAACTGAGCATAGGTAAGATAAATATCTGAATGACTATATATAGTACTTGGAAGGAATGTCAGGACAAGGAGCTTGGATAGGACGGAGGGAAGGAACGGTGACCACCCAATTGGACCGTCGGGGATTGAACGCCGACCTTAAAGAAGCGAGACCGTCGCTCTACCGACCAGTCCTTGTGGCTGGAGTGTAACAGAGCATTGTAAATCCGTACACAACTCCTCTCTGGTTTGTGCCTCGGAGAGGCTACGGGATTCAGTAAGTTCAGTAGAACATTGGTTTCAACTCTTTTTACCCTGTCGTAGCTCAGTCGATTAAGGCAGTGCCTGGGATGCTCCCGGACGCAGGTTCGAATCCTCGCCACGGCCCTTGTGGATTTGTTCATTGTAAATCCGTACTTTAATCATCTCCAGCACACTTTCCAGGTGTTACGTAACGGTGCGATAACTCATTGCCTAATCATTCTATCAAGACCGGAAAGAAATTGTTTATCTTTAAAGAACATAATAACAGAGGGTTCAGGAGTTTATATTAGTTCCTGTTTGGTCTGTGACATTGTTTATATCGGTAAATCAAGTAAATACTCGAACTTCAATATCTCCTGTCAGTGGCGACCTGGGTCAGGCTTCAGTTTGAGTGTAAGAAAACGTAGAGATGTCGTTCTCAGGATCGTTCTCAAGTCCTTCAGAGCTCTCTATCTGTTTAATAAACGCCCACTAAGACTGTATGATTGTGGAAAGCTGTACAGGTTTCGTAAGAGGACACTGTAAGTGCTTGAAGATATCTTGAGTGGATCGACTTGAGAGTTATATCTTACGCAGGCAATATTTTCTCCTTTCTAGTTCCTACAGGACGATCACTTCTTCGACTGATCATCAGGTTCTAATCATCACTTCAGGTGTTTACTGACGTCTAGTGATCTATTAAAGTGTTTTGTGACGTCCAGTTAAGTCTGAAAGTCTGTTGGTCTTTCAAGGTATTCAGTCTCGTCTGACACCTTAAATTGGCCTATAGTGTTTATATTGCTCTATATCCATAGACGAGTGTCTGTATAGCAGATCTTTGCTCGTGTGTGTATGTGTGTACTCGCCTATCTGTGCTTGCGGGGGTTGAGCTTCGGCTCTTTGGTCCCGCCTCTCAACTGTCAATCAACAGGTGTTCAGGTTCCTGAGCCTATTGAGCTCAATCATATCTATACTTGAAACTGTGCATAGAGTCTGCCTCCACCACATCACTTCCTAATGCATTCCATTTATTAACTACTCTGACACTAAACCAAATTCTTTCTAATGTCTTAATGACTCATTTGGGAACTCGGTTTCCACCTGTGCGTCCCCCCCCCCTAGTGCGTGTTCCTCCTTGTGTTAAATAAACTGTGTTTGTCTACCCTATCAATTCCTTTGAGAATCTTGTATATGGTGATTATGTTCCCCCTAACTCTCCTGTCTTCCAACGACAATTAATTCCCGTAGTCTCTCCTCATAGTTCATGCCCCTAATATGAGTGTGAGTGTGTGTGTGTGTGTGTGTGTCTGTGAGTGTGTGTGTGTGGGTGCATTGCACTCGCCAAACGTACTCGTCTACCACTAAATCATCACGCAACAAAACTCTGTATATTTAAGGAAACAAACTACTCAATGTTGAGGTTACGAGCATAAACAGTACAGCAGAATAATAGCAAAGTCCTCCCCTCATCGCGTATAGACAAAGTGAAGGTTACCACCATAGACCAAGATATAGTGTGATTGCAACAGGAATACCAATGAATGTTAACCAAACGCAACATCCAGCGTATCTACACTAACGCGAAATATGTTGTTCCTGACAATTGATAGAGCGAATAAACTAGTGTACGCAATGACTATACATAACACGAGCAAAAAAATATATATACTGGAACGAGCCCCCCTCTCCACAAGCCCCCCCTCTCCCTCTCTCCTCCAACTCTCAAAGGAAAAATAGCTACTAAAAGAAATATGTTGCATATACGCGTGAGAGGGTAGGCTGAACCACACGAGGAAGACGTCCTAAACCCATGGTTGAGCCCCTGCAACATCCCATGTTGTTTCCGCCTAACCCCCCAATGTAACATTTACATTCTAAAGGCCACATTGCCCAATATTTACACTCCCTCTAGGGACGGCTAAATGCGATCAGAATTATCCAGCATTGTCATTTTCCTGCTCCCTGAAAATCCCGGGGAAGAGAAGCCGCGCTGTCTGGACAAGGGTTCTCCCTTCTCCCATTAATACGGTCGATTTCCGGCTTGACTGAGACAATCTTGCGTTGGGGGGAAGCAACTGGGATTGCGCCTCCAGATTCACTGTGATTGCATTAGTTCTGGGCTCGGCCGAAAGCCGCCTCAACCTCTGTTACCAGTAATTGAGGTTGTGTTTTAAGAAGTTGTATTGTTACTCGAGTCCTTCACAACTCGTGGGATTTCGTTTGCGACTATTATTCACATTGCGGGAATTTATGGATCAATTTGAAGAATTTCTGATAGTCAAAAAATGGCTTTATTAAATGTTCTTTATTTTAGTGCTTTCAAGTACATTGGCTCTAAACTGAACTTAGGGGAAGCGATATATATAATTAGGTAAGTAAATGTATGCGCTGAGAAGTGCTGTGAATAATGTTAATAGTTAAATTGAGATGCAATGTGAATGTTATTGAACACTGCATTGGTTTGAACCTCCGCTGTTTATCTTCAGCCGTGACAATGGGTTTTTAGTCTTGAATACAGCTGGTAATCCTAACCTGCAACTGGTCGTTCCTTATTAATTGTCCCATTTGATGGAACAATGTATCTGCGTATTCACTTCTTCCCCAGCTGTCCTGCATGGTAGGGGATCGATTCCCGATGGTCTTCAAGTGGTTGGATAACATTCTTTCATCCCCTCCTCATATCTCAGCTCCATGTCCTCGTATCCCTTTTAAGTGGCCTGTAGTTATTCTGGCTTTGAGCTTTTTCCTCGTGTTTATCTTACCTTCCACATTTAGCACTTAATAAAATTCTAGCTTATTCTAAATTTGAGCTGTAATTCGAAGAGTTTGTTCAACTATATAAATTCACATTATTTTTTCCAGAAATCCAATTTTAGGAAAATGGTGGGTGTAGTTTTTGGGGTCGATAGTGTAGGTGATGTTATTGGTGAGATCGATAGTTTTAGGGGATGAATAATGAGGTTGGAAGTGTACGCTTCAACATTATCATGCTAATGTAAACATCTTTCCATACATACGCAGAACATATTCACCTTAATACTTTACTAATATCCTAAAACAGAGAATCTTTTACCGGATTTTCTTCTTCTACACGCTCCTTTAACTCGTCAAAAGCCAAGGAACGCTGCAGCCTCAGCGGATCTAACTGTTTGCTCAGCTCCCTCACAGCCTCTCGGTTACTGGCACATCTAATCTCGACAAATTATGCCTAATTGTGCACGATCACTCCCAATCATACTGGATCACCGTTAATCAGGGCTCATTACCATGCAAACACGAAGGATGAGGGCCCGTAGTGCATCAGAGCTTGAAGAGATGCTTCTCATAATCTCAGTGTGTTTGTCTGTGCCTGTGTATATGTTTGTATGTGTTTGTGAATACAGTTTTTCAGAAGTTTAATGCAACTATGAAATAAAACGCCCAACGTCGAAGATTTTCTTTGGTCTGTTTATGAGAAGAGCGTTTATACAAGCCTCCTGGGTTAGCATAACACTATACTCAACAAAACACCTGCTACTAATTTTTTGAAGCATGCATGTTAAAAACACCTGTACTCTTGCTTGTCGATTGAATGAATCGCCGACAACATGTGACAGAGCGCCAAAGTAGCGGGTATCTCCTTCAAGTCCTTTAGACTTGTATCTAATTCTCGAGGTGACTTTATTAAATCTCCAGTGTTAATATGCTTAGATTGTTGACCAGACCACACACTAGAATATGATGGGACTTTGTCGGCCTTTCACCTTCTAGTGTGTGGTCTGGTCAACATAATTTAGCCACGTTATTGTGACTCATCGCCTGCATGCTAAGATTGTAAGCTCCAGTGCTCATTTAAATATTTAGATAGCTGTAGTACCATACAATATGTAAATAAAGAGCTCGTCGCACATATGAATAAATATTAATTTATTGTCCTGACAACTGATGTATTTCCAAATAGCGTGTCCTGTCAATTGTCATATTCAGCCAATAAAAGTGTCCTGTCAACTGTCGTGTACTGGCGAATGTTGTGTCCTATACACTGTCTGTTCCTGGAAATTATTACGAACATAAAAAAATCACATAATTATTCATTTATATTAGCAAAAAAACTACAGAAAGTGTGGATATAAATGATTGCCTATTGTTTCTTTCATATTCGGCAATAAATCATTTATTTACTAGTCTCCTATCTTCCAACAAAATATTCCTAGCAAATGACTGACGCAGGTTCACTGCAAAATAATGTATTTTTCAAACAATTAAGCATAAAGTATTGAAATCCTTCGTATTTTCAAAATGGATATATGTTATTTCAGCCAGATCAAGTACCAATTTTTCAAGTTATTTCACACAACAAAATCAGAGAGTAACAGCAGTTTATAGTTCCCATCGAGCAAATATTCAAACAAAATGGTATGGAAGTCAATTACCGTCGAAGAAAAAAAGTAAGTGAAATATGGTACACGGACACCGTAGACTTTCAACAATAAAAATTTATTTGATATATTTTTTTTTTTTTTTTTTTTTTTTTTTGAGATATATACAAGAGTTGTTACATTCTTGTACAGCCACTAGTACGCGTAGCGTTTCGGGCAGGTCCCTGGAATACGATCCCCGCCGTGAAGAATCGTTTTTTCATCCAAGTACACATTTTACTGTTGCGTTAAACAGAGGCTACAGTTAAGGAATTGCGCCCAGTAAATCCTCCCCGGCCAGGATACGAACCCATGACATAGCGCTCGCGGAACGCCAGGCGAGTGTCTTACCACTACACCACGGAGACTGTAAATATGATTTAGGTTGAAATTAAATTGAACCTTGAAATGAACTAATCTTAAATGCGAAAATATTAAGTGTGAGCAGTCTCTAGTAGAGAAAATAAAAACACAATTTTTATGATTTTATCTTTTCTGAGTTTTTTTTATGTATTTCATGGAAAAGACATCGCCTAAATTTATTAAATAAAAATAAAAGAATTATAACTTTCATTATTGTTGGGGGGGGAGAGGGGGGGGTTCTGTTCATTATTCCTATGACGTTCTACAGACAGCAATCTCTTCTGTTTTAATTTATTGTATCTTATTTAATCTTATTTTATCTTGAGTTTAAATAGCAGGTTGTAGAAAACCTCTTGAAATTCGAATAATAGCAAAGCAATTTTAATTGCTACAGTCCATAAAACGCAAGACCTGCTAGATGAAATTAAACAATATCCGTGTTTACGGATGGTGCAAAAATTGGTGAGAGGAGTTAGAACCGAAGAAGACTGCTGATCATAGCGCTCTTCAGGGAGATCAGCCAGAGATTAGCTTTCCTTTGGGCTTGATAAATGCAAAGTGAGGAGTTTAGAACAGATTCCAGAGACAGTACGGACTGAAAGGCAGCTATAGCTTCCTGAAACGGTAATGAATCTGAGCAACATGTAAAGGACTCTTATTGTTGTCGAGGCCGTTCTCCATTACTCGGCTCTCCACGTCTAACTGATTGCGACTGCCACAGTCGTTTATAAACTACTTATATTAATCAAGGCACGACCTGGCCTGTATTAGGTAATCTCAAGTTGGCCATATTCTTAGGAAAACAACTCTGGTCTGAATATTCTTTTACTGTACTGTCTAGGGGGAAAATGAGGCTTTCAGTTGTACCAAAGGGAAATTCAAGGAGTAGGAGAAATGGCTAAGTACAGAGATGACAAAAAAATCTATTTATAAAACACACACACACGAAAGAAAACACTCTCCAATACCCCCTCACAGCTCCTCTTTATTAACTGATAGTTTATTATTAAAGCTGCCTCCCTTTATACCTCTCCACATGACGTAAGGTTCGTAACAACACATTTACAAAATAACATTTACAGCATACAACTGGTAAACATTAGGTTTCTGAAGGTCATTCTAGACTCAAAGGCCATCAGCATATATAAATCAAACATTCAACGAATTCTTAAGTACATATCAACGGCATCGAGCCGCAAGCAGGAGAATCGTAGAATGAATATAAAATACAGAGATAATCGTTTAGCTACAACGACAGGCTAATCTTGCTTAAAATCACCACGTTCAAGGAAAGAAGATTACAGAAGAATATGACATAAGCAGCAAAGATAATAAGGGAACTTGACTAAAGAGAGAAAATGGCAGTGTTCAAAGTCTCCACCTTTTATTTAACTCCCTTCTTTATACAATATGACTCTCTACTTGCTCTTCTTATTCACTTTCTTCTTCCTCACCCATATATACGCGTACACACAGCTTGAACTGATAATAGTGGTATTCTTATCGTTCCTTAACAAACAGCAATAGGTTAAATAATTCCCAGCACTTGTCGCAAGATCATAACTCTAAATACGTAAGATTATAATTTTCAATGCCGACGGTTCAGGGACGAAAGAACTCGTTGGACATATTGTAATTGTCCGGTGAATAAAAACATTCAGAGACATGTCTTTAATTTCGGACAATGTTTTGCACGAAACAGACTTTTTATAACTGGAACAAACAGCTTCTCTTCCATTTGGACATGACGTAAATACGCAAGGACACAGAGCTGCAACAAGCAACCTTTGACAACATTCACTACGTATTTTCAGCTGTTTTATAAAATGAAAGTCTATAATGACATAATGAAAGTCTACGGTAAAATAACTTCACAGTTCACTAATAATTTTGCAATAACTTCATCGTGAATTGACAGGGTGTTTTAGTTGGAATATTTTCCCCAACCAGGATGTTGAAAAATGCCATGTCTCTCTGATTTTTCTGTGTGATATAACAAGGAAAACGTGGCTCTGGATCTAACTAAAAAAAACATGCATCTCTGGCGAAAATACGAGGGCTTTCAATTCTTCCAGTTTAATTGTTTGAAAACACATCTTTTTAATCGGCGTGCAGCGAGCCCGTATCAGTCATTATTTTTCAGTAACATTTTGCTGGCAGGCAAGGGCCTTGGAAATGTAGATTCTTTCACGTTTATTATGACAATGATGCATAAATTTTATGGAGTTTAAGGTTTTATATATATATAAATTATATATAAATTATGTATATACATTATTATATATATATATATATATATATATATATATATATATATATATATATATATATATATATATATCCGTGACGAAGGCTGCAGGAACACACAAGCCATAGTTCGGTAAGAAATCTAAATGACCCGACCATGATTCGAACCCATGACATTCAGGATCACATCCAAAAATGACATCCATAGTCTCCTGAGACTGATGGATGCCTACTACTACTACTACTTTTGATGCAAGTGTTTTGTGTAAGTGTTTGATATGAGTGTTTTGATATAACACTTGAGACGTGATTGAGCAAATCCCATTTTACTTAATATTCAAGTATTAGTCTTACCTCCCAGGGCCATTATCTTATTTTAACATATTTAACACGTGGGAACTTTTGGAAATGTATTATCCTGCGACACTTGTAAGCGATTCACGAAATTCAATAGATGTAACTCGATTGGTGATCTATAATTCTATCACGACCCCGATTTTGGCAACTGGTGTGGCACTCTATTATTGTTCTGGGAGCACTCTAGAGTTAACATATATTCAAGAGTTCCTAAATCTAACTCGGTGAATCGGCTTGAGAATGGTCCAGGACAGACCGAAACGTCGTCGTCTCTTCACTTACTAGTGTGTTGTCTGGTCAACTAACTCAGTGACGTTTTATTTTCACATTTCGTTGTTTAATTACCCAGACGAATTGAATTGAATACATAATTAAATTCCTGTTTATCTGGAATGTGCGACTTGCGCTTGATTTTACAGCGGATGTTTACCATTGATTTAAAATCAAGAGCGAAAATGACTTTGCATGATGTATTGATAGTGATTGCTTAACGGTGTTATAGGACGTGGTATAGGTACCATTCACACAATTTTATATAAATGATTTTCGCTGAATATATATACATATAAAGTTTTAAACTAAAGTTTGTGTAGTAAGTGTATTTAGATGAGTGTATTCAGACAGTAAGTCACAATAATGAGGCTGGCAATTAGACACCTATCCCTCGTACCTGAATATATAGAAAGTGACGACGTTTCGGTCTATCTTGGACATTATCAAATGACGACGTTTCGGTTTGGGACCACTATCAAGTCTTGCTAGTCAACGACATGATAATGGTCCGTGACGGTCTGAAACGTCGTCTCGAATTCTATATTATCAAATTGGTTGTTTGGGTGACTATAGATCAGAGTAGGATGTTTATACAAATATTTTCGAGTTAGACACTACAACCTACAACACCCCAGACACTGTCTTGTAGTTTATAAATGGAATTTGTGTGAAATTTGAGTCAGGAAAGGCTATGTAGACCAGTATAAATTATTTAATTTACAGTTAGTAAATGTTGCAAGGTCGTTGTAGAACCGAGAACATCTTGTCCAAAATTAGAAACAAATCATAATTGATAATTGTGAGGGCTTTGTTTTTCTGCTAATAACTTTGAGGTCAGGATAAGGATTTGGGATGGGAGTGGGGAAAGGAATAGTGCCCAACCACTTGGGCTGGACGGTAAAGCGACGGTCTTGCTTCATGCAGGTCGACGTTCAATCCCCGATCGTCCAAGTGTCCAGTCATTCTTCCCCTCCACCCCCCCCCCTCCCCACCGTCCCATCCCAAATTCTTGTCCTGATCCCTTCTAAGTGTTATATAGTCTTAATGGCCTAGCGCTTTCCCATGATAACTCCCTCCTCTCTTCACTACTCGTCGACACAGCGACAGCCGCCCTTCATGCAGGGTCGTAGTTCGATTCCGGATGGTCCTAGTGATTGAACACCGTTCTTTCATTTCCTATTCATGTTTATTCCTATTCTCTTTGTCCTCGTAAACTGCACAGTATTAATGATCATAACTTCCGCACAGTACTGACGAATATCACTACTGCACAATACTGATGATCATAACTGCACAGTATTAATGAACACCATTACTGCACAGTACTACAATAACTTTCAACTACACCTCGTAGAGAAATATCTGCTCATGTATTTCTCATCTTTCTGATATAGTAGCTAATAGTACTCGGTCAGGTGGCTGTTCTCATCTGATTGGTTGGAAAACAGGTGATCATTCTCATCTGATTGGTTGAAAAACAGGTGATCATTTTCATTTGATTGGTTGAAAAATAGGTGATCATTCTCATCTGATTGGTTGAAAAACAGGTGATCGTTCTCACGTCATTTGATCAGGTGAGAATCCCACCAATGCCCCTAGAACGTTTTCAAGTTTTAATTTTGTTAACAGATAACCGAGCACAAGGAATGTTTCTGAATAAATTTGCCTAAAATGTCATTAAACTACAAAAATGTTCGTTTAAATTGATCATCCGCCAATTTTGCTTTATTTCTGAGTTGTTCCATAGGTTGGGCACAATTTCTCTCCTCCATCCTGTTCCAAATCTGTATCCTTATGTCTCTTTCAATCGTTCTTCAGACGTAATGGCTTAATTAGCACTCTGTCCTGTTAATTAACTTACCTCTTCCAAAATACCCCAATTCCAACATTGCTAAATTAGGAATCAGTATTATACAATTTTGGTATCTGATAAATTAGTACGTTGAATAATAATTACTGATTAACTTTCGATAAATAAGTCTGCAAGGCCATGTTAAAGTACGTAACCTTTGTGATAACCACATTACTGATTATGAGAGGACTGGCCTAAGATTCTGAGAAAAAAGAGGAGGAAGCAGAGGAATTTAAGAAACACGATGTACATCACCTCTACCACGCTTACAGGTTTGAAAGACATTACCTTGAGAAAATTATATACAATAGGACGGAACAGTTCGAGAACAAAATCAATGTGTTGGAGTAGGTTTGGGAACAAGTGGGATGCGGTATAAGATAAAATATAACAGTTGCTCATATAACAGATGGATTCTTTATATATAAACGGTTCTACTCGAAGGACAGCTTGTAAAAGTCAGTTTTCGTACTTTCCGTTCAATTCACTTTTACACTCTGGAAAGACAGAGACACAACAGAGCCTAGGGATTAGATTGTGTACACCGCAACTTCACCAGTAGTAGAAGATTTAAATACTTTGGAGATAGCAGTGTACGATGCCAAACTAACTGTTCTAGGCGTGTTAAAAGGAAAGCAGGTGTAATGTGCTTTAGAAAGCTCTGTCTAATTTGACACCTGGTATAGGGTGAGACTCTATGTCTCGCGTTAGTTGGTGCTATTGGGAATGGAGACTCCTATGAAAGGAGAAGAGGTCTGTTCGATTAAAATGGCTGCAGAACCAATAATTGCCTTCCTCTACATGACCTCTATCATCGGTGATGAATCATTTAGTGGTAGAATATATAATCTAAACGTTAATTCAGAGTTGCACGATTTTTCGGCGGATGATTTACTAAATGTAGGGACTAGCCAAGGTTCGGTTAAATTTGAAAACGATGCGTTCTTGAAGAAAAACGTATATTTCGAAGGGAAAAATGACTATCAGGTTGTTTAGTGTAAGGAGCCCTTCAATATCAGATAAATTAATCAGATCGAGTTCGATCTATTTACTTAGAGATTGGGTTTGATATCGCGCATATTGATATACTCCCCAACGACTGCGATCTCTGGGTGGGCGATACACATCGTGCCTGTACCCGATACAGAATTTTACTATTTTTATTTTTGTGAAGACTGGCTCCTTCGTAGTGGATGCTATTACACCAAACATATTTCGTTTAACCTACACTAAAGTTATTTTGTATCCTTCTAGTGGACGAAAGAGGAGTGGGTAGTAAATTTGTACAATTTAGATACACTTTATGGACAGCAAGAGCTTATTTCTTACTAAGGCAAAATTCCCATTTGTAAAGATAAACTTTTCATTGGTGGAGTCGATGAAAGGTGGCGAAGACAGTTTGAGAAAAGAGAGGAATATGGAAGCGAGAGTTTTGGAGGAGGCCTTAACAACTTAATCATCAATTAGAAAACTTACGTGATGGTGAGTGCCATGACCCCTCTCTTGAACACCCGAATCAAGAAACCCGATTATCACTACCTTCTTTATCGTTCAACACATCGCAAAACACTACGGACTCCTCGAATCGTCTCACTGCCGATAGGCACAGACAAGGAAGAATATGCAGACTGCTGGTACGATGAGCTGATCTCATCGGTCTATGTCAGAGATGTCAGGTATGAAACATTTTGGATTAATATTTTGGGTAAGCGACTCTAAGAAGACAAAAGCTCTGTTAGAGGGAAGTTCACCAGAATGGTAGTAAGTAATTTGTCGAGCGACGATTTGCTAACCTGTGTGATAAAATTAGAGGGTCTGGCTGACTTGACGCCAGTGGCGTTTGCGGTTTATAAGGCCACCGTGGCTGAGATGAAAGCCGTTCCTGACCCCATCACCTATGCTGCCTCTCTCGCCGGCACGGTAACGTGTGTGGGACAAGGCATTGAGAAATGTCAACCATCTGTTGTTTTCTACGAGAAATATGTGCAAATATGCGCCACTAAGAAACTAATTCCCAAGTACGTGACCTTCATGCGTACAAATTTTATTTATCCGCTATTATACGGTGATTCGCCTGTACCACTCGTCGTGATATGGATAATAATATTAATTTTCTATTTCATAATATATTTATTCGTTGTTTGTCCGAACAATGAAGACTTTTAGGGTGGATCAACCTCCTGGATAAACATATTTCTGGCCAATTGTGTTTTCCCGCTCCAGCTTGGATATATCCACGAGCTGCTCTAGCTGCCGGAACAGGAGAGACCACTAAACTACAGACCTCCAAAGGATATGAGACGGTTAGATTTTATGATGCGACAAGCCCCAGCGAAGGAGCTGATGCTCCTACGGTACTGCCTGCTGGAGGACCCGCCTGACCCTGACACTGAAGTGATAGCATACGTCATGTTTTAATCAGTATTGTCGGGTCACGTGACTGCCTTCAGCGCTGCTGATGTTCTCCTGTACTTCAATATATTTTATTAGAAGCCGAAAATCTTCTACATGAAATATACCAAGTTAAACTTCGATATTTGGTTTGAATAGTAGTATGGAGAAAGACTTTCCATTGATGATATATAGTCAAAGTATAGAGCATTAATATCCCAATAAATGACTTTTAGTGAGCCGAGGAATCTTAAAAGATATATGATGAAATTTGCCTTTGAATGGCCCCATTTGGCAGGAATATAGGCTATACTATAGAAAATTATTGATATTCATGAAAGCTGTAATGAAGATATCACCGAAATGAAGACCACCCAACAGTACTCTGAATAAACTTATCGGTTAAGTGCAGAGGTAGAGTAAGTGTCGATGGCACTCAAGGTACTCTATAGAGACACCCTCTATCCCGACACCGAGCCTTACCTCATTCACGAGGCCCAGTGGCTCATGAGGACGAGATTCCACTCTCCCTCCATTCTCTCAGAGAACTAGAATTTTATAATAGTTACTCTGAAGGCCATGGAAAATATAAGACACGCTCTACTATAACATCCGTCAAAAGTAGTTTTAGAGAACGTCCGAGGATTTATTTTTCTAATGTACAATGATTTGACTAAGCTGATAGAGCGACGGAATACAGCAAATACATTAGAAGAGGAGTCCCAGGCCTTGAATACCTAGAATTAGGAAGTAACTTTAACCTCATCCCAAGGTTGGAGTACCATGAATTGAAGAGGGAATTCTGACCTAACGCTGGCTTCGAGGGGCCGAAATTGGTGAGGTTTTCTTTAACGAATCTTAAGATTCGAGTGCTCGAGATTAGGGAGGATCTTCTGACCTATCCCCAAATTGGAGCATCCGGATTTGCGGAAGGAAATCTGACGAACCCCAAGATTACAGCATCCGGAGTTGGGAAAGGAATTTTGATTGATCCCAAGATTTAAGAGCCTTGGATAAAAGCCCTTACATGCAACTGAAGTGAGCAGTGTGTGAATACTCGCCTAGATTCGAGGCCTGGTCGACGACCGGGCCACGGGGTCGCTGAGCCCCGAAATCACCTCAAGGTAATCTCAGGGTAGATGTGCTTACACTGAACGTTTCTTTATGATATCTTTGTAACTCATTTGTGTGTGTGTGTGTGTGTGTATTCACCTAGTGGTATTCACCTACTTGTGCTTGCGGGGTTGAGCTTTGCTCTTTCGGCCCGCCTCTCAGCTGTCAATCAACGGTTACTATTTTTTTTTCACACACACATCCAGGAAGCAGCTCCGTAACAGCTGTCTAGCTCCCAGGTCCCTATTTACTGCTAGGTAACAGGGGCATTCAGGGTAAAAGAAACTCTGCCCATTTGTTTCTGCCTGGTCCGAGAATCGAACTCGGGCCACAGAATTAAGAGTCCTGCAAGTTGTCCACTCAGCTAAGAGGCCCCCTTTGTGGGTGTGATGTATTAAGTGCGTGTGGAGATGGGGATTGGGAGATTGGATGTGCGTGATGTAGGGTGTTTGTTGAGAGGATGTGTGTGTGTGTGTGTGTGTGTGTGTGTGTGTGTAGTGTGTATGTGGTGTGTGTGTGATTTTGTGTGTGCGAGTTATCATTGACATTTAGCTACCAGATGAAAGCAATGCTCGTAATATGATTTAGTGTATTTTTTGTACTGGTAGGCACCGCGACGATCAATGTTCTTGCAGGCCGGCGTTCAATCCCCAACCCTCCAAGTGGTCGGCCACCATTCCTTCCCCCCTCGTCCTATCCAAAATCCTGATTCAGATCCATTTCAAGTGCTATATAGTCGTAATGGTTTATAATGTTTTCTCTTGATATTTACCCTGCAATGAACACAAAACTTTCATGTGAGAATTTGTCAAATGCTTTCTGACCAAAAATTATCTTGTAGACATGCGAGGAGTCACCAAAACGTGGCTGAAGTATGTTCACCAGACCACACACTAGAAGGTGAAAGGACGACTGCGTTTCGGTCTGTCCTGGACCATCCTGGAGATGGCAAGGGAACCTGTCCATTTATGTCTCTTTATTCCATCTATTTCTCCCTCCCTCTCTCTCTCACCCTTCATCTCTCCCTTCCTCGTTCTCTTTGAACCATTCCCTCCCACCTCCCTCTCTATCTCCCTCCCTCCCTACTACCTCCTCGACCTTCCTTCCTTGAGATCCCGGCTTGTCACGCCTTCAAGTCCCAGTTGGGAACATAATTTTATCTTGCGAGTTACCACTGGCAAGGCATTACTCTCAGTGTTAAACCGGAGTCCCGCTAATCACCCTTGCAAATTCCCAAATTGCCTGTTAATTAGTTTCCACGTTATTAAGGACAACGTATTAAACTCATCACATTACATTAAACGTTGGTGAAAATTTCATTAAGTCGATTGTATTAGGTCTGCAGATGGTGAGGGTGGTGGAGTGGCAGGCTGGGAAAGAGAGGGGGGGTAGGGACGATAATGGGAAAGGGGGGATTGGCGACGGTGGATAGGGAGGGGTGGTTGCTATAGGAATGCGAGTCGACGACTGGGATAGGGCTGGCGACAGTGTTGAGGTTGCCGACAGGGATTGGGTTGGACTGGTAGTTAATGATTATGCTAATGATGAGGTACTACGCTGGTGACACGAATGTTGTGTGAAGCGACATTCGAGCGACGGAGGTGACAACGTGACAGGTGACAACGTGACAGGTGACAACGTGACAGGTGAACACGGCAGATCTGCCTTGTGAAAGCGGAGAGAACTAATGCCGGAGAAATGTAGCTGATGGGAAGTTGATCAAACTGGAGAAGGGGAACTGAAATGGAGCAGGAAATTCAGCTTGTGACGAGAATGCGAGAGATACCAAATAGACGGAAGTCTCTTGCATACCATGAAGTGATGGGAGGATGCTGGAACACTTAAAGATAATTAGTTTTGCATGCGCACGAACGCGAATTCATAGTGTAAATGTGGATGGAGTCTTGGATTGATTGGTACAGTGACAGTACCAGGTCAGCGTTCGATTCCTGATGGTCCAAGTGCTTTGGTAACGTTCCTTCACTCCATCTTATCCCAGCTACCTGTCCACATGTTCTTTCCAAGTGGTATAGCCATACTAGCTTAGTTTTTCTCCTGATAATTACTCAGGAGATTACTCTTTACTTTATCTTGAGTGAGGTAAAAGAAAGAATTTTTGAAAACAGTTTGAAATTAACGTAAATGAAGACTACTGAAAGGGAAACTGTATGAAAATAATATCAGTGAAGTGAGAATGTAAGATTATGGAATAGGAGTAAACATATTAGTTCTATAAGTAATTGATCAATTTAAATACCATTGTTTTGAAATTAATAGAGAAGCAAAAAGTGATGTTAACATTATATTAAACCTTCCCCCCCCCCCCTAGGCACATTTAAACTGGATAACATCAGCTGCATGTGCAAGGCTGTCCAACATGCCTTTACAAACTTAAAACAACCATTCACAACTCCGTATGCTACATATATCTGATCAAACCTGGAATATGTTAGACAAAGCTGGAGAAGTTCCAGATAAATGCTACCAGACTTGTTCCAGGACTGAAAGAAATAATTGAACAGGAAAGACTGAAATAAGTAAGCCTTCCCTCACTGGAAAATTAAATAAAAAATGGGAGACTAGGACACACTATCTGAAATAAAACTCGAAACTGTACTCAACTTGGTTGATGTGTTGAGACGGGACCCAAGAGCTAAAATGCATTCCCCGAAATAAAAACTCGGCAATTCTGCAATTGCAAACACACACACACACGCACGCACGCACGCACACTCCGCACACACAAACCAATAAACAAACGGAAAATATATATCCCTGCGTTAAAAAATAGAATACCAGCAATTTTTGTCAATATAAATTTTGTACAGATATATATATACAAGGGCGAGGCAGGACGACTGACAAACAAGCGTTCGACACCCAGTGTAAACATCCGAACACCCGACCGATTTTATTGTCTCGCGAACACCCGACCGATTTTATTGTCTCGCTAACACCCGACCGATTTTATTGTCTCGCGAACACCCGACCGATTTTATTGTCTCGCTAACACCCGACCGATTTTATTGTCTCGCGAACACCCGACCGATTTTATTGTCTCGCGAACACCCGACCGATTTTATTGTCTCGCGAACACCCGACCGATTTTATTGTCTCGCGAACACCCGACCGATTTTATTGTCTCGCGAACACCCGACCGATTTTATTGTCTCGCGAACACCCGACCGATTTTATTGTCTCGCGAACACCCGACCGATTTTATTGTCTCGCGAACTATATTGACTTAGCAACTGAATTGACCGACCATTTTTTGGCCCACCGACTAAATTGATCGATTGGTATGACCGATCGACTGTGCAAACTGATCAATTAATTGTTGACCAGACCACACACTAGAAAGTGAAGGGACGACGACGTTTCGGTCCGTTCTGGACCATTCTCAAGTCGATTGTGAGAATGCAATTATCACAATCGAATGTGATATTGTTCACAATCGAATGATGATTGTGGAGATGGAATGATTGAATGATTATGAAATTGTTAACAATCGACTTGAGACGTCCAAGACGGTCCAGGACGGACCAAAGCGTCGTCGTCCCTTCACTTTCAAGTGTGAGGTCTGGTCAACATACTTCAGCCACGTTATTGTGACTCATCGCCTGCTGATCAATTAAACTATTCTACAGTCTATATTGACTGATCGACCGTATTGCCCTCCTTACAGGCTCAACTAATCGACGAAACTGCACGACTTATTGAACTGAGTTGTGGACTGAATTATCCCAGTACTCAAACAATTGATACATTGGATTACCTCACTGCCTGAATTACTGATCACTTGCATTACACACCTGTCTAAATGATTGATCAACAGAAGTGAATCGGTAAATGAATTAAGGGATTTATTATATTTTATCGCCGACTGAGGCAAGTAATCCAGTCGATTAACTCATTAACTGCTTTGCTAAGTTTCTCAGTGACTTTACAGATGAAATAATAACATAAAGGAGTAACTTGAATGTGAATTATTGAAGACATTTGCGTTACTGCCTCGGCAGCTAAGACACTATCGAGGGTTGAAGACGGATTAATTAATTGATTATCCTTCACTATAAACGAGTGAATAAAGAAAATCTCCCTCGCTACTCATTATGGTATTAAAATCACCTTTGGTACTTATAACAGGACCAATAAACATGTGCAGTATTGTCCCTCAGCATGCGCTTGCAATAGGGACCTCTCAGAATGCAGCATTGTTCCTCAGTATGAGCTTGCAACAGGGGCCTCTCAGAATGCAGCATTGTCCCTCAGCTTGTGCTTGTAATAGGGGCCTCTCAGAATGCAGCATTGTTCCTCAGCATGGGCTTGCAACAGGGACCTATCAGAATGCAGCATTGTCCCTCAGCATGCGTTTGCAATAGGGACCTCTCAGAATGCAGCATTGTCCCTCAGCTTGTGCTTGTAATAGGGGCCTCTCAGAATGCAGCATTGTCCCTCAGCTTGTGCTTGTAATAGGGGCCTCTCAGGATGCAGCATTGTTCCTCAGTATGAGCTTGCAACAGGGGCCTCTCAGAATGCAGCATTGTTCCTCAGCATGAGCTTGCAACAGGGGCCTCTCAGAATGCAGCATTGTTGCTCAGCATGAGCTTGCAACAGGGGCCTCTGAGAATGCAGCATTGTTCCTCAGCATGAGCTTGCAACAGGGGCCTCTCAGAATGCAGCATTGCCCCTCAGCATGGGCTTGCAACAGGGGCCTCTCAGAATGCAGCATTGCTCCACAGCATGCGTCAGCATCAGTGGCCATTACCAACACGCCGCCTCCTACAAGGACGACCACACAACTCCCCCACAACAATGCCCTCACTGGCCCCACCAACATTCTTCCCGTCATAAAACTCCGCGACTTGACAAAAAAATAGAGAAGAATGCTCAGAGCACAAAGCTCAGGCTGGCCCGGGTGAGTATTTCTGAGACACTTCTAAACGTAGCTCGGGTGCCTTTGTATATCTAAATTTAAGGCATTACTCCACCAACATTTCTGAGTTTGCTGATTTTTTTTTTTTTTTGTTCTTTAGTTTTCTCAGAATGTCAGCTTTTGTCTTAAGCCTTCTTCCTGGTGCGGAGAAGCTTTGGTCTTGGCCAAAAACCATTTTTTTGGTTTTTGGATTTTTCGTTCCCTTCAGGCATCAGTGACCAGTGCCTGAAGCTGTATAACCGCTCCGGTGTTTCAGACATATCTCAGAGGGTATTTCAGGCATATATCAGAAAGTGTGGACAAAGTTGTAAATTAACAAATTCACGACTGGATCGTTTGCGTGCGAACATTACCAAAAACAAAACTCTTTTGTTGCTTGAAAGTTGTCAACAGCCAATAACGATTTGGTTACAAAGACTTTGTGTAATTAACTAGAGTAGCCAGATGAACAGTACCTGCTGGAAACCTAGTTGATGGGGTTCTGGGAGTTCTTCTACTCCCCAAGCCCGGCCCGAAGCCAGGCTTGACTTGTGAGAGTTTGGTTCAACAGACTGTTGCTTGGAGCGTCCCGCAGGCCCACCATATCCACCACAGCCCGGTTGGTCCGGCACATCGTGAAGAAAACTATCTAGTTCTTGAGATTCCCTAAACAGAGAACAACATGTGCTTTGCTGTGAAAAGATGGCAGTCAATATTATAATGGAACCCCCGATACAGTTTGTCATCCGAAACGGGTGCTGTAAACACCGAGTGGAGGTACAGTAGTTTGACTTCTACAACCGCAATTAATACCTAAACCAGCTGTCTGAGAACAAAGTCACAAGAACCGTGACGAGGATTCGAACCTGCATCCGAGAGCATCCCAGACGCTGCCTTAATCGACTGAGCTACGACATGGTAAAAGGAGTTGAAACCAAAGTTCTACTGAACTTACTGAAACCTGCAGCCTCTCCAAGGCACAAACCAGAGTTTTACACAACTCTTGTGGATTTGTTCATTTGATGCATCACGCAATTGTGATTTCTGTGTGTAGTGTCAGCTGTCTGAGACTTGAACAAGAGACCTATTGAAAGGAAATAAGAAAACACTTGGCCAGTAACTGATTGGACACCGATCTTTATCTCCTGCTTATCCCAGATCCTTGTCCTCGTATCCATTCCAAGTGATGAATAGTTGTATTGGTTTAACGCTTTATCTTCTTATGTACCTACCTAAGCCAGTATGACTGTGAGGAGGAGGATACGAGGACGGTTGACCAGACCACACACTAGAAGGTGAAGGGACGACGACGTTTCGGTCCGTCCTGGACCATTCTCAAGTCGATATATACTGTATATATTTCAACATACTTTAGCCACGTTATTGTGACTTATCGCCTGCATACGAGGACGGACTACGAACTCCCACAAGAGAGAGAGAGTGAGGGAACGATGCCTATAGAACACGTTTTGAGGAACGTAAAGCATCACGAGGAATCATTAAAAGCAGCATTAAGATTTTTTAAGACGTATCAATCGGGTTCTAAGAGTAGAACTCTCTTCTCTGGATCGCTGAAGCAGATTTTCTTTTCCAGTTGAGAAGGAAAGATATACGCTCGCAGCCAGAACCAACACGGGCCTCGTTATTAAACTTGGAAAACGGCTTTAATGTCAATATGTTTATCCCTTAGCATGCTGTGTTAATCCCTGGCGTCATAATCCCTCATAGATTTTCATTAATCTTTATCGTCCTGTTCTTGTCCCTAGTATCCTGTGGGAATCTTCAACGATTTTTGTTAATCCTCTAGCGTTATAAATCAGCATACTGTTGTAATTCTCAGCATCATGTGGTAATCCCCCTATAACCTTTTGTTAATCCTCATAACTTTTCGTTAATTCTAATAATTCTGTGGTAATCCCTGGTATTCTATGATAATCCCGAGTGGTCTGTGGTAATCCCTGGTATTCTATGATAATCCCGAGTGGTCTGTGGTAATCCCTGGTATTCTATGATAATCCCGAGTGGTCTGTGGTAATCCCTCCAACATTCTGCGGTACTGTCGATCATATGCTGTATTAATAGACCGCATTCAATTGTTAATCCCCAGCATTATACGGTAATCCTCATCATCCTGTATTAATCCCACATATAGTATTAATACCACATCCCGAATTAATCCCCATAATTCTTTGTTAATCCTCAGATTCCACAGTTAATCCAAATCATTCTTTTTGGTAATCCTAGACACCAATGTTAATCCGCAGAATCCTGTGTTAATCCTCATTATCCTGTGAGATAATCCTCAACGTTCTGTGGTAATCCCCAACATCCTGTGTAAATCCTCAGCATTTTGTATTATCCCCACTCTGGATAGAAGTGAACTATCAGGAGAAAGCACCAAGTCATTATGACTATATAGCACTAGGAAGGGGCCAGGATAAGGATTATGGATGGGACGGGGGGAAAGGAATGGTGCCCAACCACTTGGACGGAAGCTAAACACAAATTCAAGTTTACATTTGTTTCCCCCTAAAATTTAAATACATATATGATCTTGTATATAATTCTTTATGATTATTTTTCAATTTGATTGTCTTTTAGAATATGTTGCTTGTGAGTCCTGTGTTTGAGAAAGTTGTTGTTGTTTGCAGACAGTAAAAATAACATGGCTGAGAATAAGACGGCCAATTCACAAATTTGAAAATACATGAATCGTCAACTTGATGATGATTTAAGACTCAATTAAACGTAAATTCATCAATTTTCAGAATTGTCGATTGGTTGTTTGATATTTTTATTTCTCAGGCCAAGAAATATCTTTAATTATCTAATGTGATTTTTTCTAAGCCAACATCAAGAAAATAAATATGTGCAGACGAGGAGTCACAATAACGTGGCTGAAGTATGTTGACCATTCCACACACTAGAAAATGAAGGGACGACGACGTTTCGGTCCGTCCTGGACCATTCTCACAATCGACATGAGAATGGTCCAGGACGGACCGAAACATCGTCGTCCCTTCATTTTCTAGTGTGTGGATTGGTCAACAAAATAAATATGTATTAGTTAATGCATATTTTGTGGATATCTTATACGCTATTAAGTCTTCCGGAATTGGTTCATTGTTCTGATTATTACTTACTTGGGTTGATTAGGTGTCTTCAGGAGTTGTTCCGAAAATCTTCTTGTTTAATGTCACTCGGTTTTCAGCATCATTTGACTGGTTTTCCTGTCTCCAATAAGCTCTTTATTAACTCTCAAATGAGGATTTTTCCCTCATAGTTACTGTCCAATCTCGTCATGTTTTTTTCTACACGGCCAAGCGACAGTATCGCTTCTTGCAAGTCGCACTTCAGTCTCAGACTGTCCAAGTGGTTGAGCATCATTCCTTCCCTCTGTCCCATTTTAACTCCTTGTCCTCGTATCCCTTCCAAGTGCCATATAGTCGTCATATCTTAGTACTTGCTCACGATAATTACCTTGAATTTCCACCACATTGCATTCAGTTTTCCTTTCTCATTTCCAGTCCCATTGTGCCTGTTTCTCTTCAACACGTGTTTGCTTTTTCACAATGGTGTACCTGCTTCATCCCCACATGGTCTCCAAGGAACTGTTTTTCTTTTAAAAGGTGTCAGTGTTTTGTGATTTTTTTAGGTAAAAGGTGTCAGTGTTTTGTGATTTTTTTAGGTAAAAGGTGTCAGTGTTTTGTGATTTTTTTAGGTAAAAGGTGTCAGTGTTTTGTGATTTTTTTAGGTAAAATTTCATGCCGAAAAAAGAAGTGTTAGTCTCCAAGTGATGTGATATTCTCAATTATCAAGAAGCATAATTCTTTTATGAAGTAATACTTTATTTAGCTACACATAGCCGGTCGGCCGAGCGGACAGCTCGCTGGACTTGTGATCCTGTGGTTCTGGGTTCAATCTCAGGCGCCGGCGAGAAACAATGGGCAGAGTTTCTTTCACCCTATGCCCCTGTTACCTAGCAGTAAATAGGTACCTGGGTGTTAGTCAGCTGTCACGGGCTGCTTCCCGGGGGTGGAGGTCTGGTCGAGGACCGGGCCGCGGGGACACTAAAGCCCCGAAATCATCTCAAGATAACCTCAAGATAGGAAATTTACAGCTGTATTTTGTTCTGGGAAGTGATTCTAGGCACCGAGAACGAAGTCGGATATCTTGAGCTGTTTCACTAGTTAATAAACTAAGGAAATAGTTCTAGGGAAATAATAGAACTAGTGAAATAAACTAGTGTCGTTGTAAAGGGTGATAGATGAGCTTGTCTTTGTCTTTTCTCTCGCGTCGAGTACAGGGGACGCCCCTAGTCATTTATTTTAACGAAGTTACTTTAGTGAAACACAAGAACAACAGTTCGGCTTATTTTTCAACATTCAGCAGCCGGTGTTTACCTAATTCAGAGCTTCTTCAACAATTCTAATTTGAAATTCTGCCCCGCGGTTCTATGAGCATGCCTGAACACTCGAAAGTTTTTTTATGTATGTTTTGAAACGGTTCAAAACTGTCTTCTCGTCTACCACTGTTTCATTGAAAAGATTTTTGGTTCTACTTAACGTTTCTTACTTAATGGAGATTTTGACGTAATTCAAGGCCAACTTCACCCATTGTATGCGTTTATGGTGTAATACAAGACCTCTCCGCTTCCAAGTATCTGTGGTCTTACCCAATCTCTGCCTAATCACTTGGGCTGGACGGTAGAGCGACGGTCTTGCGTCATGCAGGTCGCCGTTCAATCCCCGATTATCCAAGTAACTGGACACCATTCCTTTCCCCCGTCCTATCCCAAATCCTTATCCTGACCCCCCCTTCCAAGTGCTATATAGTCGTAATGACTTGGCGCTTTCCCTCCGTAGTTTCCCTCCCTTCTCTTTACCCACTCCCTGTGCCTTCACTTCCTTCCCACTCCCTGTGGCCTCGCCCGCCAGCAATCCTAAAGTCCTGAACCATTGGGATTGGGCGGAAGTCTCGGCGTCAGACAGACTCCTCTAAGTTCCCCACTTGAAAGTAAGATGTTGGATAAACTGGCTGGAAGTTGGGACAGGCGGTGTTGTGTGGCTTATGGCGCAATTTACTCACTGACAGTTTACTCATCTCCAGTTTACTCATCTCCAGTTTACTCATCTCCAGTTTACTCATCTCCAGTTTACTCATCTCCAGTTGACCAGATGAGTCTGCATCTCAAGCGGTTCAGAAGCACTTCATTTTGCTTGTAGTTTAGTATGACTGCGTTTCTGTGTTCTTTCACCGAATGCTTTACTGTGATTTAATCGACAGGCTGCGTCTAAAAGCCTGGTTGACCGGATCACCAATCAGGAGTCCTGATCAGAGACCGGGTCGCGTGGAATCAGTGTAAGATAAACGCAAAGTAATTGATGAAGATCATTTTCAGTCGAGAACACACACACACACACACACACACACACACACACACACACACACACACACACACACACACACACACACACACACACACACAAACAAACACACGTTAGCGTTACAATTATTCAGCTTGTTTGCAATACCAAAATAAAGCCCACACATATAGACTTCAATGAGCACTTCAAAGTCGGATGAACGAAGGAGCTTGCATTTCATGCACAGTTTGCTGTTACATTGTTAGCAGGAGAGGTTATTGCTTATCTTGTGTTTCCCTTCTCCCTCTCTCAAGGCTTCTCCCTTGACGACACTTGATTAACTCATTTGCTTCATTTCAGAGTATAGGCCGCGCTCTCTGCCGTGCCGCTTTGGTGTCAACACGGCGGAAAATTGTCCGTGTATACACGTCCATTGACAGGCACGAACCTAATGTTGGGACCAATGAGCGCTCGTGTTATTAATACCCCCCCTCTCTTCCCTCTCTATCCCCCTTTACGCTGCTTTACCCCCCTATTCCACCTATTACACCTACCCTTTCCATCTATTGCACCTACCCTTTCCACCTATTACACCTACCCTTTCCATCTATTGCACCTACCCTTTCCATCTATTGCACCTACCCTTCCATCTATTACACCTACCCTTTCCACCTATTACACCTAACCTTTCCACCTATTACACCTACCCTTTCCACCTATTACACCTAACCTTTCCACCTATTATACCTACCCTTTCCATCTATTACACCTACCCTTTCCATCTATTACACCTACCCTTTCCACCTATTACACCTACCCTTTCCACCTATTACACCTACCCTTTCCACCTTACTATTCCAACACCCCTTTTACCTTTATTGCCTCTATTTGAGATGCTGCTGATGTATAGGGGATGTCAGTCTCTTCCTATTCCATTACTTCACCTCTGGTAATAGCCTTAAGTCAACTATAATTCATTAACTATACTTACTACTACTTATTAATTAAGTTGTTATATAATGATTAACGTGGTGACGCTCATCTCATGCCTGAAGAATTGCCATGCAGTTGCTACTTTCAACACATCTGGCTAAACAACTCATCCATCCATTTTTCATTGTTTTCTAAATGAATATTTAAGTTTTCTTTGTAAATGCAGTACTTTGCAAAGGAGGCAGTTCACTGATACATTCATCGCTGATAGGTACAGACCATTTATTTCTTGTTGTAGGCTATAGGATTGGTTGAGTTAGGTTTGGTTAGATTTTTAGGTTAAGTTAGTTTAGGAGTTAGGTTAAGTTAGGTTAGATTTTGGTTAGGCAAATCCAATCCTAGAACTTGGGCAACTGAACTAGCAGGACAAACTACATGTAGCGAATCTTGTGTAATTTCAATGCTTTTTTTGGTTCGTGTATGTACTCACCTAGTTGTGCTAGGTGAGTACAACGCACCTAACGTGTGTAGTGTGTGTGTGTGTGTGTACTCATCTAGTTGTGCTTGCGGGGGTTAAGCTCTGGCTCTTTGGTCCCGCCTCTCAACCGTCAATCAACTGGTGCACAGGTTCCTGAGCCTACTGGGCTCTATCATATCTACATTTGAAACTGTGTATGGAGTCAGCCTCCACCACATCACTGACTAATGTGTGTGTGTATAGGTGTGTGTGTGTGTGTGTGTGTGTGTGTGTGTGTGTGTGTGTGTGTGTGTGTGTGTGTGTGTGTGTGTATGTATGTGTGTGTGTTGTGTGTGTGTATGTGTGTGTGTGTGTTTACTAGTTGTGTTTACTAGTTGTGTTTTTACGGGGGTTGAGCTTTGCTCTTTCGGCCCGCCTCTCAACTGTCAATCAACTGTTTACTAACTTTTTTTTTTTTTTTTTTTTTTTTTTTTTCCACACCACACACACACACACACCCCAGGAAGCAGCCCGTGACAGCTGACTAACTCCCAGGTACCTATTTACTGCTAGGTAACAGGGGCATTCAGGGTGAAAGAAACTTTGCCCATTTGTTTCTGCCTCGTGCGGGAATCGAACCCGCGCCACAGAATTACGAATCCTGCGCGCTATCCACCAGGCTACGAGGCCCCCCAAGTGTATGTGTGTGTATGTGTGTGTGTGTGTGTGTGTGTGTGTGTGTGTGTGTGTGTGTGTGTGTGTGTGTGTGTGTGTGTGTGTGTGTCCAACTACGTTTCGCGGTTAACGAGATAGTAAATCCACGCTCAGTCACGTTATATATCAAAATTTATTCTGATATATGAAGAATTCGAGGTCTTATGCAACTCCTTATTTCGATTGTTTAATCAATATTTATGTCTGTAAGACTTGTTAACGCAGCTTATTGGTGTTGACATGCGGAGGCAAGTCCTCCTACTCAATGTAACATAGTAACAATGTAACATTTTGCCCGAAACTATGCGTACTAGTGGCTTTAGGTATTGTATGTACTAGCTCTATCTATAAATCAATCAGAATGTTTGTAACTCTGCATCTGTGTATGTACTCTTCCTAAATAAAATATTATTATTATTATTATTATTATAGTAGTAGTAGGCTCCTGAATGCAGCATCACGAGGCTCATGAATGTACCGTTGATGAAGAATCGCCATTAACTTGCGTGACAGGTAATCAATCTTCTCTGGAATGTTTTGGAAAATGGGTAAGTTTTTAAAATTTTCACTGTTCTAGTCACCAAAGCAAAGTTCCTGAGTAATAATGACAATTTTCTATTCTTTGGATGCATAAACATTTAGCCAATGGCACTTGGTCGATGGACAGTTGAGAGGCGGGACTAAAGAGCCAGAGCAAAACTCCCGCAAGCACAAATAGGTGAGCACAAACAGGTGAGTACTTACTGCCTAGGAACAAATTCAAAACAAAAAAGTTGTTGCATAGCATTATCTGTCAGATTACAGACGGGTTTACCCAACCAAGTGGCACCATACATTCTAGATCCTCTTCCCAGCACCAAATAGTATGGAGTCAGGCTCCATGCTTTACATTTTGACTTTCATGACTTTACATTTACTCCAGTTAAAGTTTAGCAGCCAGCTGTGATTTTATGTAGTCTTCCACACAGTCTCATAACGTTGGCATTGTAGGCAAATATTGAAAAAGAGTCAATGTAAATGTTCTCCTTAGAGGAGATCATTTACATAAACATAAATGCTCTCGTCTAAGAGATCTCCTCTTATATAAATGATCTTCCCTAGGAGATTATTTACATAGATCAGAAACAAGGTAAATCCTTGCAGCAACCCGTTTCGAATCTTCCGTTTAACATCTCCTCCCACCTCAAGTCTCTTGTGTTAATATGACTCCGTCTTCTGTTGCTGAGGTATTCACATATCCACTGGATAATCTTATCACTTCTGCCAATATTTCTACCTAGTGTCGCGTAGCGAAAACTGTGTCGAAGATTTTCTGACGGTCCAAAGATATGTAATCTTCCCCATTTGCCGGATCTCAACCGCTCAATCAGGCAATTCTATCAAGTTTAAAAACCGATTGTTGTGAGGAGTTATTCCCAAACCAATAAAAACAAACACACACACAAACACTCCCTCCCCACCTCTCCTACAACAAAACATCCACACTATCCCAGGACGTCTTATCCACACCAAATACCCGACCATCAAGCTTCCTCGCTTTCCTGATTCGGTCCTTCGAGATTGAGCCATTACTCCCAGTTGACTTTGCAGGAGTAAAACGAGAATTTGCATTTGATTTTCGAATGTCATTATTGACGGTGTGGTTATTCTTCTTGTCGCTGCTCTGATCTCTTTCCTCACCCTTTTAAAGCCGTTTATCAAGCCTTTTTCTACTATTAAGGCATAACTTGCCTTAACTGCCCTAGCCTTAACCTTGCCTTAACCTAGCTGCCCGAAACGCTTTGCGTAATAGTGGCTTTAGGCATTGTATGTACTAGCTCTATCTATAAAGCCAACAAACTTTGTAAAATCTCTTTATGTATGTACATTTACCTAAATAAAAATTATTATTATTATTATTATTAACTTCCTCCTCATTCTCCGGCTCCTCTACCATGCTTCTTATGCTCCGGTTCCTCTACCATGCTTCTTAAATCATCATGTCTCAAGAATGCTCGAGACATGATGGTAACTCGACAGTGTAGGGAATTTCAAGTTCCTCTTTGTTATTTAGAGCCGATGTGGTTGTGTGGAAGAGAATATAAATGAGATACGTAATTTATTTTTTACAAGTAGTTATTGATGCTCTTTTTTTGCCCGTAGTCTGGACGATAATTATACTTCGTAGATATTGGGGAGGTGATTATACGACTTGGTTGTTTGTCACGAACGACGAATCGGAAGTCTTTTATGTCTTGGTGGGTTGACGTAGTCATTTATAACTAGGAGGTTAAAGCAGCCATTTATATGTTGGTGGGTTGAAGCAGTCATTTATAATTTGGTGGGTTGAAGCAATCTTTCATGTCTTCTACACATTACATACCATTATCATGGACACTACATTATACCAATCGTTAATATTTGTATAATTTCCATGTATTAAACAAAACAAATGCTGTAAAATATAACTCGTGACATTATTAATATAATGCTTTAAAATATACTGTGTTTCAACTGTATCAGCTGACAGTAGTATTATGTGAATGTAATTAAAAATGTATGGAAATTAATTAAAAACATTATTATTAATTTGTTCACATGATTTATAAGTGATATATTTAGTTGTTGCAAACTAATATTGCACTTTTTCCGCTACTCATATCTGTAGCAATAAGGAACGTGCTTCCACTCAAATTTATTGAAAATTCATTTGCAACATATTTGAATTGTTAATGTGATTGATAATATATTGAAAAAATGCATTAAACGAGACGGAGATCTCAACATAACCCAGTAGACAATATTTAAATCAGTTCAATGAAAATTTAAAGCACACGCATACTGTATACATACATACAGACATACATAATGTTGATTGATGTGTAATGAGTTCCAATAGAACCAGGTGACATAGGGGAGGTCCTAAGTCTGTCATTCTACCGGGAGGGTATTGACACGTGACTGACAGCTACACAATATGCCCCATCGATGTCAGTGCACAATACCCGCTCTAAAACAAATGTCAATATTGAGTCCAGTGACATCGTTCAGGCAGCTGATGCTCGAGTGAGTGTTAACTTCTCTAAAGTGAGTTACCCTTCGCATCAATCCTTTCTCTCACACATTTTCTGAAACGCTGTCTAACATTCGATAATGGAATTAGTACATATAAAACAGAGCTTCTAATAATTATTTTTGTATAAATAAACCCGAAGACAAACACGTATATCAAGAAAATAATACCAGTAAATATGCAGATTTTATTTTATAAATACAATATAAAATATGGCACTATAGGTAGTATGAACAAGACTCACAAATTGAAGAGGAGTTCTCGATCCAAAGCCCCAATATAGAGCCTCCCAGACCAAACATTCAGCCAGTTCTTATACACACAGGGAAATCATGTGCCTCACTTTGTCGACATCCGAGAAGAACTGTTTGATATGGATATGAGACATGAGCTCTCTGATTCCAACCGGGTCATGGTATCATTACTCGTTTTAATGTTGCCAGAGATGAATTCGCTCATTAAGGAAATGCATCATCACTCGAGGGAAGCGTTTTGCAGCATCACCTAAGGGAAGAGGCAATGCAGCATCCACAATACTCACAACTCAAGTCGTTCAACGGCTTTCGAGAGAATGTCGACACGAATACAAGTGGGAGTAACTGTGCTTTTTCTTCACTAGATTCTATACACGTACTCGGCACCCCTCCTCTCTCCCTCCCTCCTGTGTGTGTGTGTGTGTTTACAAAAAAAAGTTCCCATGTGAACACGACACTACTCTCCCGTTTACAACTGTGATTGTTAATGTTTATCACATATGCTAAGAAGGGCCCCTACCCATCCTAGAGATGTGCTAAGAAGGGCCCCTACCCATGCATGGGATGTGCTAAGAAAAGCCCCTACCCATGCAGGGGATGTGCTAAGAAAGGCCCCTACCCATGCAGGGGGTGTGCTGAGAACGACCCCTACCCATGCAGGGAATGTGCTATGAACGACCCCTACCCATGCAGGGAATGTGCTATGAACGACCCCTACCCATGCAGGGAATGTGCTATGAACGACCCCTACCCATGCAGGGGGTGTGCTAAGAACGACCCCTACCCATGCAGGGAATATGCTAAGAGGGACCCCATACCCATCTCGAGATGAACTAATGATCTTGTCACCTGGCAGCTCCTACAATACCTCGAGAATCTAGTGTGAGCAACATACAATTAACCCGCTGACAGAATCCCCCGAAATTGGAACTGTTTAATGCGTCATTTATCACCCAAGTCGCGGATTAAACAAAGCAGGATTAATATTCCAGATGTTAATTAGGACCTACAAGATGTACCACCACAGGGTAGCGGGAGAAACTCGGGGGAATTTAGAGGAAGTTGAAGAGAGAGATGATCTTCACCGTGGCCCAACTTGGCTGCTTGCAAAGAGAGAGTGGAGGAGAACAAGGGGGCAGGCATCTGTACTCTGTGGCGTGGAGTGCTAGCGAGTGTTGGTACTCTAGAGAGTTAAGAGGAGTGGTATGGAGTGTTAGTATTCTAGAACGTGAGGAAATGGAAGTAATATGGAGCTTTAATGCTCTGGAACGTAAAGGAAGTGATAGGGAGCGTTATATTATTCTAGAAATTAATTGAAGTGGAGCGATAGTACTTTAAAACGTGAAGGAGTAATAAAGGGCATTAGTACTCTAGTGGTAATGCAACTAGTGGTGGCAACGAGCGTTAGTACTCAACAAAGACATCAGAATAGAACGGTAAAGGGCGTCGGTACTCGATAAACTGTAGAAAGTGGTAGTTGTTAGTAATTAGAAGCAACCAGTATTTTATCCTTATAATTTGAAACATTTTCGCGTGATCAAAAGCGTACTATCCTACACAATCCAACCTCATCTATCGAGATCAATGCTCATTAGTCACAGTCATCAAAATTAAAATGTGTTAATTTCAGCAATGCATCTGAATTGGAAAGTTGATGCCCCACAATGTCCAAATTGAGACCCATTAAATTCGTAGACCGGGGTCTTCAGTATGCCAGGATTCGTTGGGTACACCAGAGGGCAAGGCCCTCTGGTGTAATTTTCTAGTGGTATTCGAGTGGTATTTTCGTTGTCAGTTGCTAGCACTCGCTGGCTCTTCCATGGAGAGGATCCAGCAATCGAAGTGCTCCTTGCGACTCCTGCTTCTCACTGTGTACTCTGAGTACCAGCGGCAGGATACCTATTGACCTCTCGAGGGTAGGTACGATTGTCAACTCGTTCCCAGCTTACTACTGGCCCAGGGCTACTGCCCAGGGCTACTGCCCAGGGCTACTGCCCAGGGCTACTGCCACGAGCTACTGACTGTGTAGTCAGAAGATGCAAGGTATTTTTTTAAAGTCAATTAATGGTGTCTCACTGATGCCTCCTTCCTCCCATTCTAGTAGAAGATTGTTTTTATATCTAGAGTAATAGGCTAGAAATACTGCTCCTCTGTACGGTTTGAACACTCTCTCTCTCTCTCTCTCTCTCTCTCTCTCTCTCTCTCTCTCTCTCTCTCTCTCTCTCTCTCTCTCTCTCTCTCTCTCTCTCTCTCTCTCTCTCTCTTCCAAATTTAGAGAGAGAGAGAGAGACCTATTCAAATAGAACTTGAGAGTGTACAACAGACACGCAAAAACCTAGTACATTTTGCATGAATTTTGTTGCAACATAGAAAAAAGAAGCAGTTTTGAAAATGCAATATATAAAGACCAGCAATTATTAGATAAATATATAGCCAGAGAACCAGCTGTGTAACGAGAGATACGATGCCTCTGGAGACTTACAGTGAAGACAAAGTGAATTAACACGTTTTGTTAGAATATTTGATAAGACAGTGAATTATAAGTAATGATAAAAGAGATAATATGATATTGATATACCAGCGGTGATAACAGAGCTGAGTTCAGAGTGGAGGACTGGCTGTATAAAGAAAGATAAGATCATAAGATCAACAGCCGGAAGGAGTTTCTCCATCTACTAATATCCTTCAGGAAATGAGACTCCTTCAGCCTCTCATCTTGGGTGATCACATGTGACCTCAAGTCAACATCTCATTTCTGACCTCCGTGGTCAAAGTGTCGAGATGAAAATGGAGAGAAAATAAGAAAATTCATAAGGAATTTTATGATATATCTTAGAAAATATGTGACTTCTTTGTATTGTGTTACTCTCGGAAATAATGTTTTCGGCAAGGCCCAATATATCAGCCTTGATTACTTAATAGTTAAAGCAAGAGTGTTTGTTATCGCGAGTCTGATATTATGTAATATATCGAGGTTCAAAACCTTAAAATTCTCTAACCTATATTAGCATTCCCTAGCCTAAAAGAGCCCCCCTAGTGTATAATGGCCCCTATTCACATCTAACTTGCAAAGACCCCCTCCCCCCCCCTAATAAAGCATATAACAATTGGCTTGTGACACCGTACTTATTTGTTTATTAAATTTATTTTAATTATGGATGTAAACGACTCATCAGAGAAGCGATGGAACGGGTGAAGATTCTGTAGGAATGGGAGGATCTGAATCCCCTCGATTTTGTTCTTCCCACGACCTGTTGGTCATCTTCACCCATCTCTAGGGACTGTTCAACGAGTAGTCATCTTCACCCATCTCCAGGGACTGTTCAACGAGTAGTCATCTTCACCCACCTCCAGGGACTGTTCAACGAGTAGTCATCTTCACCCATCTCCAGGGACTGTTCAACGAGTAGTCATCTTCACCCATCTCCAGGGACTGTTCAACGAGTAGTCATCTTCACCCATCTCCAGGGACTGTTCAACGAGTAGTCATCTTCACCCATCTCCAGGGACTGTTCAACGAGTAGTCATCTTCACCCATCTCCAGGGACTGTTCAACGAGTAGTCATCTTCACCCACCTCCAGGGACTGTTCAACGAGTAGTCATCTTCACCCATCTCCAGGGACTGTTCAACGAGTAGTCATCTTCACCCATCTCCAGGGACTGTTCAACGAGTGGTCATCTTCACCCACCTCCAGGGACTGTTTAATGAGTGATCATCTCCCCCCCCTCCAGGGAGTGTTTAACGAGTGCCTCTCTTACTCGGCTCCAGAGACTAATTAACAAGTAGCTTCATTCACACAGTTTCAAGGATTTTTTAACGAGCGGCTTCACTAGTTTATCGCTGAGGAATGCTTAACGAGCGGACTCTCCCAAGTAACATCACCC
Organism: Procambarus clarkii; assembly: GCF_040958095.1. Taxonomy (NCBI): domain Eukaryota; kingdom Metazoa; phylum Arthropoda; class Malacostraca; order Decapoda; family Cambaridae; genus Procambarus; species Procambarus clarkii. The sequence continues at coordinate 38,454,061 of NC_091169.1, forward strand.
GGGACGGCTTAACGAGCGGACTCTCCCAAACAACAGCACCCAGGACTGCCTAACAAGCGGACTTGGACCCAGGAAGCACCACGAGCTAATCAAAAGTTTCGGTCGTAAGACGCAACACTGAACTAAAAAATGGCTTCCAACTTTTCCACATACGACACGGGGAGGGAGTCGATTCTACGTTTGGTAGTCACGTTGAAGAAGTTCCCAGCTTCTCCATCAGTGATCTTTGTCTGCCCTTCACGGTTCGTGAACTGAATGAAATTTGGATGTTGTGTGATACAAGGGAGACACAGACAGACAGATACAGCGGAGAGTCACACACACATACAAAGATGCATTCATGTAATTATGCTGTTTTATTTTTACTTCAGTTTTCCTTTCAGCCACGAAAAAAATAATGTAAACAAATCCTTGTCTATAATGAACCAACTCGTGCAATATTCTGTTGTCGATTGATTATCCATTGAGCATATTTCACACATTTCTCATGACTTTACCTTCGGTATCAATTAATGTAAACCATTCAAGCTTGCTCTTCGCACGTGTCACTGTCACGCTAAATAATATATAGAATTGTCTATCACATATCAAACATTCAAGCTTTACCCAAATGATTTATTGAAGTGCCAAGAACATATGGCATGGGTCGGGAAGCAGATCCCATTGGTTAACAGTTGGCAAAGCAGGGATACTCTTAGTTAGATATTTATTATGGAATTATTGGTATAAAGTGATAACTGGCTGATGTTGTGTCCGGTCTGATTGCTGGTAAATGAGCTGTTATTACTGAATGATTGTGACCTAGATGAGTGCGTGAGTGTGGTACGAGGTACCCAAGTGTGGTGCAGAGTACCCCCATGGTACCTAAGTTAGATTTGGCACGGTTACAGTGGTCTGGATACAGACAATTATGCTGTTAAACATGGCTGTATCCACCTCCACCTCATCATGTTGTACCCTCACTCTTCTCCTGTGTTTGAGTACATAGTAACTCGCTACACTATATGCTGTCCAACGGAGCTCTAACCCTGAGCATGGAGAATTGAAGAAATTTTATGTATGCTATTTACTATTATTTAAATGAATGGTCACGTCTTTGGTAGAAAATCAACTAAAATGGTGGTAAAAATTAACCTCTGAAGATCTCTCTCTCTCTCTCTCTCTCTCTCTCTCTCTCTCTCTCTCTCTCTCTCTCTCTCTCTCTCTCTCTCTCTCTCTCTCTCTCTCTCTCTCTCTCTTTTGTTTATAAGAGGTGTCTGGTGCATACTGTATGCCAATTATTTTTCATAATGTAAATATTTCCCTATTCCCCCTGTCATTGTCACTTTCCTATTTTCAAGTCTCCCATTCCCTTCTACCATTTCAAAATAAATCCTATTTCTAAATAGTCAATATTTAGGTTCTTTAGGACCTGTTGTTACCACTAATAGCGTTCACACAATGTGCACATTACCGGTCAATAATAGATTTTTATGCTGACCTTTTTTAAAGTTTGTGGTTACTATAACCAAATTTCCCCATGCGAGCCCCTTGGGGCTACAAGGCGTCCACTACCACTCTGTTTACCAACATAATGCACTTCCCGTGTCGAGGGCCTCACGGCGGCACGCTGCTCTTTTGAAGCACACAAACAAAATATGTGTCCAGCACACAGGATGGGTTCAGTGTCCTGTATCATGAGATCAGTCAAACTATTCTCTCTCGTTTGGCCTATACTGATGTACACATGTTCTGGAAAACATGGGTTTTTCAGTGTGTTTTGACTTTTCCAGACAGTAGTAGACAGTCTGTAGTCATCGTAAGTCTGTATTCGACTTACAGACTTTTCCAAAGACTGTTTTGGAAATAAATAAAATTATTTTGATTTATATAAATCAAATTGAAAAATAAATGTTTTGGAAATAAATCAAACTAAAGAAACCAAATTGAAACACAAATTTTTGCCTTAAAATTTCAAAATTGGGTGTTAATTTTGAAATTTTGAAATCAAAATAATTTTGAAATCAAAACTTATATATAAACCTAACTTAACGTAATAAAGGCCATAATAGAGTATAATCTAGGTTTAATCTAACATAATCTACACTTTACCCTTGGTTAGGCTTAGGTACTTCTGTGTTAGGCCTAGAATAGCTAATGTTGGGTTTTGATTTTCGTTCTGTGAAAACAACTTATTTTCATAATTTCGTTTGTTTTTTGTTTACAAAGTGAATATTGAAATATTCACTTGATTTGTAAATATTTCTTAATTTTGTATATCGATATGATGGGATTGGTGAGCGCGGAATATTGTCCTCGATCTCTTAAATGCAATCCACGAAGACCAATTTCAATCCAGTTTACACCAATCTTAGTATCTGTAAACAAGTGGTGTGTATGTATGTGTGTCTACACAGAAATACACACACAGGCTTAAGCCATCTGTGTGTGTGTATCTTCACAGAACTCCACATGTGCACATGGAACTTCTTTGTGTGTTCTTAGTCTGCTCAGGACTCTACATATACACACGGTTCTATGTTGACCAAACCACACACTAGAAGGTGAAGGGACGACGACCTTTCGGTCCGTCCTGGACCATTCTCAAGTCGATTGAGAATGTGTTTTGTAAAGTGTGTTTTGCACGGTTCTATTCTGTGTGTACGTGTCTACAGAGCCACTCACGTCGTGCACTGCGTGTGTACGTATCTACACAGGACTCTACAAGTATACACGAAACTACTACTCCCCCTCCCTCCCCTGCCCCATGTGTTCATGTCTACACAGGAGTCCACGAGAGCATTTGTGACTATTTCCCTCGTGTGTACATGTCTACAGAGGCCCTCACGTGTGTACACAACAGCTCCGATGAATAATGGCCGCTGTTGGACAGAAATCGGTTCTCTTTTGTCGTTGTTTTGTTGTTCAATTTTTGTTTGCGTGCAGCAAATATGTTGGAGAAATTGTTTTTCCTTTACCTCCTCTTCTTATAAATGTGTGGGGGGTTTCCATTTAAAATATTTATGTATTGATGTATGTTTATAGATGTCCTTATGAGCGGAAGTATCCACATATTAGATAAAAATAAAATAGAGTGCTTTCGTGTATTACACGAAAGCTCTTGGAATACAGCTACTGTATTCCTTGAAAATGTGTTAATACACGAAACTACTTTAAGTAAACAAATTTTGAACCAGTGTAATGTTAATTTTAATTGCTTATGCCTCCAAAAGATAGAAAATGTTTGTTATTCCCAACTAACTTTGTTTTAACCCTTTAACCCTTGCCTCGGGCAGCTTTGGGTATATATATATATATATATATATATATATATATATATATATATATATATATATATATATATATATATATATATATATATATATATATATTCCGTGCAGTGGTTCTCATAGTCTTCGGTCACCGAATATAACCGAAAGTGTGCTTTGCAAAGTCGCTAAATGACACTTTTTTTTTTTTAATAAAACACATCTTCCACCCTCGGAAACAGAGGGAGAATAGAGCACAATTGATTGATTTGATTTATGAAGATTAAGCCACTCTAGAGGTGATGAATAGCCCGAAAATGGTAGATTTTTGGAGTGAATGTTATCTTTGGTCGTGAAAGGATATACTGTGTACTGTGCTCTCATTTAAATCGTCAGTCCTGTGGCTGCTATCGAGGTCGAGGATACTGCTTGACAGTATTTATGAGGGTGTCCAGCTGCTGGACACTTAACACAAATGATTGATTGATGAAGATTAAGCCACCCGAAAGGTGGCACGGCATGAATGGCCCGTAAGTGGTGGCCCTTTTGAGCCATTACCAGTATCAAGAGCTGATACTGGAGATCTGTGGAGGTGCGACTGCACCCTGCGTGACGGGAGATGTCTCCCGTCTACACAAATGATCAAAGACAGAAGTATATATTCCAAGCTGGTCTAAGGAGAAGTGAGGTGCTTGTCGTGGGGACCAGGTAATCTTGTCCTGCCTTCTCATTAGTGTGATGTGTCAGTAGGTGTGGTGTAAAGTGATGGTATTATTACCTTACACTTATTAAGGTTTATTTCGAGCATCCATCTTTCTGTCCATTTGAGTAGTTTGTCCAAGAAATCTTGTAACATTCTGCCGTTCTTCCAGAGCCTAATTTTTCTGTAGCAACACACTTCTAGAAAAAAGTGTGTGTGTAGATGAGTTTGTTTACCTCTACGTTTGCCACAGTTTGAGCCCTTCTTTGTCTACACATACATATTCCTGCCTGCCCTATGTGTGTATATGCATTTTCCTCTGCCTTCACCTCCCTCGGAATCTGGAAACGGCAAACAAACGGATAATTTTTCCTGTTCCCTTTTACTGCACACGTGACAAACGGGACAGGACGCCTCTACCTGCCCGTCCCGCTGCGAGGGAGACAACTGAGACAAACATGGCCAGCAGCCGGACCAGGTACTCCAGAAGTTGTAGTGACAGTTTCAACAGTAATTGGAACGATGGCTACACTACCTCAAGTCGAAGCACAACAGCAAATACTGCAATGGCTGAAGTGGAAACAGTAGCAACACTAGTGGGCGGTTGCAGCAACAGGCATCATTCATGCTACTGAAAGTATCATTCGTCCGGTTGAAAGTACCAATCATTCTGATGCAGCGGTGACTCCAGCGGGAGAGTGGATGATGTCCTAATGGGAAATGGGGGTGATGTTACCATCATGGAAATGGGTGATTTCCATTTCCAAAACGAGAGGATAGGTGATAACCTAGTTACCTAGATAACCCCCTAGTTACAGTGTGATTAATTTTCCATTCAATGAACTCCCTCTGTATCTCAATTACATATTCGTGTCAAATTGTTCAGTAAACACTATAGGGTAATACAGAAAAGTCAAGAGCCTTTTCAATTAAGGAATATAATATTCTGTCAATATATCAATTGCTATAATATCCTCCATCAACAAATACTAACATTACTTGTTGTACTTGCTGTACAAATACATAAGGAGTTCAGGGACGCTCGTCCTATTCAATCGTTCAGTATGAATTGATATAAATTACTGTAATAATATCCAGTTAAAATATTACGTTTAGTCTGCATGCTGTAGGAGGTTTGCACAGTTATAGGGAATTAACTATATGTTGTCACAATGTTAATAACGCCCTTGAAATGTACGTAATTCGTAAATATATTCATATTTACTACATATTGAAATTGACTTATATTTACTCTCTACATATTGAAATAAACATATTACGTAATTACGTATTACATATTGCATGAAATTTGTTGAGTCTGAATGAGCAACAACATTTTTAAGGCATAAAAGTAATTTTATTATTCAGTCAGCTTCAAGAGGTAAATATATATCCCTAGAGAGCGAAATATAGAAATATATATCCAGGGAGCCGGTCGGCCGAGCGGACAGCGCACTGCACTTGTGATCCTGTGGTCCCGGGTTCGATCCCGGGCGCCGGCGAGAAACAATGGGCAGAGTTTCTTTCACCCTATGCCCCTGTTACCTAGCAGTAAAATAGGCACCTGGGTGTTAGTCAGCTGTCACGGGGTGCTTCCTGGGGGTGGAGGCGTGGTCGAGGACCGGGCCGCGGGGACACTAAAGCCCCGAAATCATCTCAAGATAACCTCAAGATAAGAGATCCATATGGCCCATGTAAACGTCATTATAAACAACCAGGAAACCTTTTTAAGACATGATATAGATTCTTTGTGGAAAGTTTGATAATAATATAATGTCTTAATGAAGATCAAGATGCTGCTTTGTTTTCTTGACTTTGAGTAGTCAGTATCGACTAGCATTGTTCAACCATCTTCATCACCTTCAGTGTTGTGTCAATACGTCACTGAAAAAAAATTCCTTCTTGCTGCATAAGTTTTCTGTGTAGCTTTCACTGCCAGCCATTATAAATATACTATCGAACCACTGGGGGAGGGGTAGGGGGAAATGTTGGGTTCAGCGTATTTAACTTAGCGACGGCATTTCGGGATCATTTCACAGCGACATTTCGGTGAAAAGCACGAAAAAGATTCCACCCTTTCATTTTTCAGCCAACCATTACGAGGAAATATCTGGAAAGGATAAATAATAGAGATGCTGGGTGACTTTCCAGCCTTGCTCTCCCGGACTCTGCATGATGAAAACTGATGGTGTGCATTTCGGAGTTTAGTGGTACTAAAGTTGAGTTTTCGCTCTGAAAAACGTTCGTCTCAGTGGACGTCTCTGGTGAACGTTCGTCTGGGTGGACGTCTCTGGCACTCGTTGTTCTAAGTGAACTCCTCTGGCACGCTGAACTACTTAGAACACCTTTTAGTGATTCATATTGGTAACTGATAACATGCTATTCATTTGGTTATGACTAGTAGAGGAAACGTTTGAAGCTGAAAAATTGCTAGTTAATTGTGTAATATAATATACTAATTCAGAGAAATTAAGTTATTTTTGATTATTACCTGTAATATATTGCACTGCTTTAGGCATATTTGTTTTGCTTATGTTGAGTTAGATTATATTATGTTAAAATAAATCAGGTTAATTGCAGTATTTGCTATACCATTAAGGTAAGATTATCTTGGTTAGGTTAGGTTTGGTTGGAAGCATCAGTTACAAGCCATTTCTTGTTCTTTTCATAGTCAAGTATACCTATAAATAAGCTTCTTAAAACTTTGAAATGCTCCAGATTAATCTGCCAAACAACTTTGGTTTAAAAAGAGCACAGGAACGTCCTCAAAAATAAACAATAAATATTTCAATGCAAGTTTTAAGACGACGGGAATGAGGTTAAAAAAAACTATCATTCTTTCATAGCTCGGACACATCATTTAATCATCCTTGGCATCATGGCAACCTGGAAAGCATTCTGAACATCTTGATAAACTTGTGAATGCTAAAATTCTGAATTATGTATTAGACAATATATTAAAAGTATGATAAAAGAAAATAGTTGGCTTTCAGTACAGTTCGTTCTTTTGTTGATAAAGGTCTGTCAAAATCCTGAAAGTTTCATCATATGTTATACTTACGAAATTGTTTTAGTTTTTAAATGTTTCTCATAGCCATTCAGGAGCAGGAATCATAACTGACAGATATATGATAAGAATGATAAAACAAAGATCCTCACAGACTCATAGAATAAACTCAAACTTACAGAATAAATAAATAATTGATCCATGTTTCCCAACGCTTAGAATATAAAAATACAGTAAAGTCTTAAATTATCTGATCACATTTGCATCAATTTTTCATTAAACTCTTTGATGGTTGTTTGCTAACTAAAAACACATGTTTTGATAAGTTCTTTAGTTAAGAGACTTTATAGTCATCATTAGGTAACAGGTTTTTTTTAATCTTCCTCATAGCATCATCCATTGTGACCAGAGATCACCATGGTCAGACAGCTGACCATCCACTATGGTCAGAGAGAGCAGCATCCACCATTCCCCAGATAACAGCGCCCATCTTAACCAGAAAACAGTATTCCCATCGTGGGCAAGCAGTACCCATCATGTGCAAGAAGTACCCCATCATAGGGCAAGAAGTACCCATCATCCACCATGTCCAAGGCATCCGGAACACCACGAGAAAAAATGTAACTCCTGCATATCAGCCGCCGACGACATGATACACAAGACATTCGACTTTTCTGCCGCCGGGGTATTGGGGAACGAGTGCGCACGCCCGGAATTGAATGCTTTTTACATTTCCGCCGCTGCAAATCCCACTTTCAGTTAATCATGAGCAGATGACGAAGTGGGAGTTTTGTCTGGAGTCAGGCGGGTTATAGTTCTGTTGACTTGATGGAACGGGGACATGGAAGGGGCTGAGTGGCAAGAGATGAGAAGCAGGGAGAGAGAAATAAAAGAGGGGGGGAAGGGGGAAGGGGGAGGAAGCATGAGAAAGGAAACGAGAGAAAATAGAGTGATAGGAGAGGGCAAGACGGGTGAGTATGGGGAAAATATAGGAGACTACGAAAGATAAGAAAAGGAACAGAAAGGGAAAGCAGTGACGAAGGAAAGAGTAAGCAAAAACGGCAGATGCTACAGAGAAGAGATAAAAGGATAGTAGCGCATTTACAAAGCCGTTGAAACTGAATATAAAAGATTGCCTTCATCTGGAGTTCCACAAAACCAGGGATATTCAGAGTTCTGTTCTGGAAACTGCGACTGGGTGATGAGAATGAGTCGAGGGGTAACATAGAGCTTGAGGGATGGATAATACAGCTGTGAGAGGGAAAATTATTGGAATGGGAATAAGGGAATGGTGAAAACCGAGAACAAAATGCAGGCAGGGAGATTGGATTCTGGGGAAGGTAGACAGTTACGGAGAAGGGGAGGATTTCTAGAGCCTAGAACAGTTAGGTAGAAGGTCGAAGGAGAGATGGAAAGGAGACTGGACTTACTCTGGAAAAGTTAAGGGAGAGGGGGAAAAATTCTGGGTGTCAGGAAGAGTTAGAACGCTGGAATTCTTGGATCCTGGAGCAGTTAGATGGTAAAGAATGAATGCTTACTTTTTTATACAAATTCCAATACTTAAATGTATAAAATAGTTGTGCATTTATAATTTACTGATCGACCTTATTCACGAATAAGCTGTCCTGATACATTCCAGTTGATCATAACTACGTCGATACTATCTTTCATTTCATTTCTATTCCGCTCTTGATATTGTCTCATATCTTCCCAGATCTCAACAATCTCAGGCTCTTCTTAATTCTCTAGAGCCATCTTCCCTCCACCAATACACTCCTCACTGTCAATCAACTCTACCCACAACTTGCACCTTCACTTATCCCTCTCAGCACTTCTCATTCTTCCTCATTCTTCTCTTCCTCGACATCATACCTGTCAACTCACATTTTCTCACTACTTTCTCTTCACTCCTTAATTCCACTTTCCCCTCAAATTCATTACTCCACTTTCCACTCTCTCTACACTCCATCTCATGCCTATCCCCTCCAAATTCACTCATCAATCACCTCATACTCCGCCTTATCCACCCATCTTCTTCATATCTTGCATCTCTCTTCCCTGTTCTCTTAACTCGCTTTTCCATGTATTCTCTCTTCACCTTCTCCACTCTCACTCTCTTCTCGATTCCCAACTTTTATCCACCTATTTAATTCCCTATTCTCTATCTCCTCCTAACTTAACAAGAACTGACACTATTCTTAACAAATTATCCTTTTCTATTCTTAATAACTATACCCCTTTCCTCCTTATCTCACTATTTCTGCAGTTTTATTTCTCTTTCACTATTCAACGTCCCTCCCTAATCTCTATTCATGCCCGTGCATGAATAGGAATTCATATATATACATCTATAATATTCATGCCCGTGCCACCCAAAAGGTGGCACGGGCATGAATAACCCGTGACATATCCTGACCCCCTTCCAAGTGCTATATAACGGCTTGGCGCTCTCCCTTGATAATTCCATCCCTCTCCCTCCACCTTAATCTTCCCCCCCCCCCTTTACCCCCCAACTATCTACTCTCACCTGCTTTCCAATTCCTTACTCCCGCTCTCACCCCAACGACTGCTCCCAATACTAAGGTTAGTCATCCTGGTTCAAATAGACTCATTTGTCAACCAACATTGGCATAAAACTCACACATTGCTTCAGTAAAAGCCTCCCTAATGCCAGTTTCCCCACAGTCTGGCTATATTTCCTGAGGCTTTGTTTTTATAACTCTCTTGGTATTAAAGTTATGCATGGCGAAGTCTGCCGCAAAAAAGAATAGGAGGAATAGGAGGAGGAGGAATAGGAGAAAGAAGTGGAGGAAGAGGATGAGAAACATGTGGATGAGAAGGAAGTGGAGATGGAAGAGGTAAAAATTTGATACTAAGGCTTAGTGTTGTGTTGTATTGAATTTGTCTGAACACGTGAATGTAACAGAGACTGATAGTCGCCGAACGTCGTTGAAAGCTAATTTTCTCTCCTTCTTTCCCTTCCTTCTTATCCTCCTCCTTATCCTCCACAACCTTATGTTTCTTTAAATCCTTGAGCTCCTCCTCCTTATCCTCCACAACCTTATGTTTCTTTAAATCCTTGAGCTCCTCCTCCTCCTCCTCGTCTAAATCTTCGTGTTCCCTCTTTCAAAACCTGGTAATCCTCTTCAAAATCCTTCTGTTCCTCATCCACATTTTTGTCTTCCTCTTCTCCCTTCTCCAAAATATTTTGTTCTTCTTTCTCCTATTCCTTTCCCAAATCCTTGTGTTACTCTTCCTCTAGTCTATACCATCGTCTATATTTTTTTTTTCAAGACACAATCGACTTGAGAATGGTCCAGGACGGACCGAAACGTCGTCGTCCCTTCACTTTCTAGTGTGTGGTTTGGTCAACATATTTCAGCCACGTTATTGGCTGAAATATGAAACATCGTCGTCCCTTCACTTTCTAGTGTGTGGTTTGGTCAATATATGTCAACCACGTTATTGTGACTCCTCGTCTTCATCGTCTATATTTATAAATGGGTTTGTCTCGTCCTTCTCTCTGACTATTCATCCTAGTTTTTGTGTCTCTATCTCTCACTTCTTTCATCTTTCTGTCCATTCGAAAGCCTGTTTATACGTCATTTTGTTAGTCTGTATAAGCGTACACTCCTGAGAGTCCCGTGTGTCTCTTTGAGCAACCCTAATAGAACCTAATCTCTAATCTCCTAATAGAACGTCGTATTTTGACGTATACTCTACCCAAATCCAAAAGTTGTCGTGCTAGAAATTGGAAGAGGCTCGCTAAATTGGCACAATGTCCCGTTTTCTGTTATGGGTCGTCTGGTAGGTTAAAATAATTGGGCCAGATTCACGAAAGCACTTACGCAAGCACTAACGAACCTGTACATCTTTTTTCAATCTTTGCCGGCTTTGTTTACAATTATCAAACAGTTAATGAGCTGCGAAGTACCAGGATGCTGTTCATAACAATAACAACAATTGAATGGGAAGTTTTCATGCTCGTAAACTGTGTAATAAATGTAACCAAAGCCGTCAAAGATCGAGGAAAGATGTACACGTTCGTAAGTGCTTTCGTAAGTGCTTTCGTGAATCTGGCCCATGGCCTTTAAGTAATACGACGGTTTTCTGGCGTTGAGAAATCTTAGGAGGACGGGCAGGCTTGAGAGCTCGGTGCTATTGAGGTTTCCGTAGCCTCTTGACGTGCATTATTGGAGCTCTGTATACTCCTGTAAACTCCACGCAGTTAAAAGTTCCAAATCCATTCGTAAGAGCGAAAAAAGGGATTTGCCTTTTGAAGACATTATTGTACATTATTGTTTATAAATGAAACAAGGGTAAAAGAACAGGTTTAATGTTTACAAGATTCTTAGAAGGAATACCGTAAAAAATATAAAGCTTTAATAAGAAGCATATATTAAATGAAATGCTCCTCTAATCAGGTAACTGCAAGGCCCATATTAAGTTTCAGTGGCTCAGTGGCTATTAAACTGTCAGAGCCATCTACAAATGTTTGGAAACCTCCTGTTGGTAGAATTGATGTTCTAAACATCAAGAATGATTCCAACTGATTCAATGAACATCAGTTAATAAACATCAACACTAACATGATGCCAAACAATGTAACAGGAGAGAGTACTAAGTCAGCACAATTATATAGCACTAGAGAGGAACATATTAGTTTTCATACTATATCCGTGTATGATGTATAATATATAATATATCCCAAATCCCAAAAACTAATAAACATCCCAGATGTTTATCACAGTACTGTGATCTTCCTCATTATGAATTGAAATTAGCTTTTCATGCAGGAAATTATTAAGCAAGATCATGAATTAGGTGATATATTCCATGATTTAGCAAAAGTCTAAACTCTATATCCTTTCTAAGTCATGGATTTAGACTTTAGATAAACACAGTTGAGGTGTAGATTCCAGATGCACGTGCATTATCTTCATTGTTCCAGAACCTCAAGTACATTATAATGTCATGTGCATTGTACTGAATGGCATGTGCATTGTACTGAATGGCATGTGCATTGTACTGAATGTTTTATGCATTGCACTGAATGTCATATGCATGTAGTGAATGGCAAGTGTTTTTCATTGTACTAAACATCATGCATGTGGTATTGAAAACAAAATAAACATGGATTATGTTTACAAACATTCGTTGCTGTAAAATAATGGTAGTCAGGTGAGATGAGACTCCCAAGGGTGACTCGCTTTTCGTTCTACAAAATGATGCTTTGGAGTTAGAGAACAAACAATAAAAATAATAATAGAAGAGAAAACTGTACAGAAAGAGAGAGAGAATTATCAAGAGGGAAAGCGCCAAGCCATTACGACTATATAGCACTTGAAAGAGATCAGGAAAAGGGATTTGGAAAGGAAGGGATTTGAGATGGGACGGGGGGGGGGGGGAAGGGATAGTACCAATCCCCTTGGACAGTCGGGAATTAAACGCCGATCTGAATGAAGCAAGACCGTCCCTCTACCGTCCAGCCCAAGTGGTTGGGGAAAAAGTGGATATTGACCAATGTTGGTAGTTTCTTTTTAAATCATTTGTATACATGTCTGCGCCTGAAATAATATGAAAGACCCCAAATTGACTAAACTACCTAACACATTTTTCAATAAATCAACAAACCTGTTTGCAAACCGGAACTTACCCAAGTTTAATCTGAATCTAAGTTAATCCAATTTTAACGGTATCACAATCTTAAACGTATACCAGTTTTAACTGTAACCCAATTTTGTCGAGAAATGCTTCACATTCCTCGCTGGCCGCACAATCTAACAAAACTAATCTCACCAAAAAAACTGTGTCCGGGTATTAAAATATTATATCAAAGAGCGGGTCTTTTAAAGGGCGATGAGTTGAATTTTTTTTTTACCTAACTTGGCCCAAAATTCATTTAGTTTCTTTATAAGCAAGCACTCATCCTCTAAATCCTAAATATTTCGTGATGAGGTTTGCAGAAGCGAGGAGCGTTTGCTTTGATGATCTCCTGTGTTGCTGTTGTGTTTAATGAGTTTTTCCAGCAACATTATTATCAACTTTCTCTTCAACTTGCAACATCTTTTCTTTCTTATTGTTGCAATTTTCGTCGAGGTAAAAATCTGTTTAATGTTGGGTTTAATTAGTTGTGAAGCTAAATAAGTTTTCCTTTAAAACTGTTTTTTGTTTTTAGAGTTACTGGATAATAGCACTTTTTGGGGGGCATTTTCTTGGATTTATTTTCTTAAGTTTGGGATTTTCAATGCTAGATATATTGTAGTCTTGCCACTAGACATGTTTAAGTTGGAACTGGTGTAAGGTGTAGCAGGTGTGAGGTGTAGCAGGTGTGAGGTGTAGCAGGTGTGAGGTGTAGCATGTGTGAGGTGTATCTGTGGGACATTCCATTCACCTGGGCTCGAGGAGACTCGAACCGTGGACCCCAATGTGTGTGTGGCGAAACTCACTCTGGAAACACACTTTTGTATCTATGAGAAACTCGGCTGAGCCCGGGTTCCCTTCGCCCAGCGCTGTATGACCTTAAAACTCTCAAATGAACTTCTCAGAGTTCAAATGAACACCAAAAGACAATCACTGGTATAGTGGTTACAGTAACCCTGTTCACCAGGGAGGTAATCTCGGGTGACCGGGGTTCGAATCCTCGTCGAGTCAAAATAATGTATGTGTTATTTGTGTATACCATTTCTTATTGATGTATTGCATTTAGATTATTTATAGTTGCTAAGATCGGGTGTTTCAACAACTGTGTTGTCGATTCGAGACCTAGTCCATCCCAGAACACTGAAGCAAATATTGTATTAACACGGTCCGCAGAGTTTGATGTGATGTTGGATTATACTATGCACAATGTTGTGTAACTAATTTTATACAAAGTTCTGATTTGGGGCTCGAACTCTCGACTTGATGATCACTAGTCTTTCCTTCTAGTTACCCACATGCTTCTTGCTACTTCCTGCCTCTCCTCGTTTAGTCTTGTTATCTGTTTAATCTGTCAATTATCATCCTGTTATACCGATATTTACCATCTGGCTGCCTCCCACTCAATCTCTCTCTCTCTCTCTCTCTCTCTCTCTCTCTCTCTCTCTCTCTCTCTCTCTCTCTCTCTCTCTCTCTCTCTCTCTCTCTCTCTCTCTCTCTCTCTCCTGTTTCTATGTCCCACCTCTTATTCCAAACGTTTCCATATCTACTTCCCCCTCTTCTTATCGCCTCAGCTTCTAGATAAGAGGTAGATTCTGCTTCTCTGTATCTACCTCCTTGTTTCCAAACTCCTCACTATCTTGTTTCTTCCTCATCCTTGCGTCCTCCATCTTCCCTCTCTCCTTCCCAGCCACCAACCCACCCACCATCCCTCTCATCCTCCCATCTATCGAAGCGATAGATGGGAGCGTCTGTCAGTGACATCTGTATACAACACGCGCTCATAATATAAAATGCACTTGAGCGTGAACACTAATGATATCCTGGCTGGCCAATCGGAATTATGGAAATTTATCCGAATTTCTGTAATTTGTTCAAATATAATGATGGCCATTTTTTATTCTTTATCTGAAATGACAATCGCACATTAATATATTTTTTTTTATGTCATCAAATGCTTCAACTTATGGGAGATAGGTCACGTAACAAATTAATTTTTTTTTGGATTTTGAGGTGAATGTATTATTATAAATTTAGTGTATAATAAGCATTTGTTTCTTTGTAATTACGTGGAGTTGTACTTTAGCTCTTGGGGTTCTGAAACTGAGCCTTACAGGCTACTGAAAGTATGTTTTGTATTGCTTGGGCTTCGTTGTACTCTGAAACCGTGTATGGAGCCTTTCTTCACTTCGCTTTACTGTTCACTCCCTTTCTTGCGTATTAAGTTTCCATGTGTGTCCACTCTTTATTGTTCCTTCCATGGTTCACATCTTTATTGTTTCTGTGTCCCCTCCTTTCTTTTCTGATGTACTACAGATGAAAATCTGTTATTTTTCCGCTATATCTGTTACATGTATTTGTCCCAAAAACACACACACACACACACATCCCCAGGGTCTACCCTGTCGCAGCTAACTCCCAGATACCTATTGACTGCTTGGTGAACGGAGCAACAGGTGAAAGGAACTGCCCATTTGCCTCTACCTAGGTCGGGAATCGAACCCGGACCCCAAGGATTGCGATTCCCGGGCGCTGCCCCTCTCGGCCGCGAGGACCTATGTGATCGTATGTGTATAGTCACCTAGTACTCACCTAGTTGTGCTTGCGGAGGTTGATCTCTGGCTCTTTGGTTCCGTCTCTCAACATTTATTCAACTGATGTACAAATTCCTGAGCCTACTGGGCTCTATAATATCTATATTTGAAACTGTGTATGATGTTAGCCTCCATACAGTGTGTGTGTGTGTGTGTGTGTGTGTGTGTGTGTGTGTATGTGTGAATATGTGTATGTGTGTGTACTCACCTAGTTGTACTCGCCTAGTTGTGCTTGCGAGGGATGAGCTCTGGCTCTTTGGTCCCGCCTCTCAACCGTAAATCAAAAGATGTACAGGTTCCTGAGCCTACTGAGCTCTATTAGGTCCAGTAGGCTGACAGTACACACACAAAATAAAGATGTGTGTGTGTGTGTGTGTGTGTGTGTAAGTTCTACAACAACTTTTAAGACGCGCTGTAAGACTGATCTAACTGAAAACGACTGACACCAATCCAATTTTCGTCATACTGCCACAAGCCCCATTACCCCATTTGCGTTGCAGCGTCGACTGTATTCTGTCTCTCACCATCACAAATCCAATTTGCTCGGGAGCTGCGGTACAGGTGCGTGTTTGTGTATGTTTGTGTATATATGTGTTTATATTTGTAAATATTTGCTGTGTGTTTTTTATGTATCTTTGTGTTCGGGATTCTTTTTTTATTTTAAATATGGGTTTGTGCTTCGTGAAAAAAAGTCTGAAGCAAAACACCGCTTCACGGAAAGTAGAATTTTCACCATACCTAAACACTGGTATTTTCACCTAAGTCTGATCGCCAGACGCGGGTTCTATTCCATCGCATTGCTCGAAAGATTTTCTCATGGATATTTCACATGATTGTGATTTCATGGTGTACATAAACATTTGTAAATGCTATTTTCTAACTGGGTGAGTATTGTTTTAGTAAGTTTTACCCGCATTATTCATCCTTGTGCGGGCGATGAGTCACAATAACGTGGCTGAAGTATGTTGACCAGACCACACACTAGAAGGTGAAGGGACGACGACGTTTCGGTCCGTCCTGGACCATTCTCAAGTCGATTGTGTCCTTGTGTGCTAAGTACTTCTTATCATTGAAGGAATAAAGGACAGAAATAGTGCAGTTTGTCCACTATTAAACAAGCAACTTTGCAACGGCTGCAACATATTATTTTAAACCAACTTTAATAAGAAGATGAGAATTACTGAAATTGCAATAGACTTTTTGGCTCATACGTGGCAAAACCTATTTAATATATCCAATCCCCGTCCTCCTAAGGTTTCCCAACGTCAAGAAACTGTCGTAGTAAAGTGCCCTTATCCTAGCCTACCAGAGGACGCAAAATAGAAAACGGGGGCATTACGTCAATTTCGCGAACCGCTTCCATTTTATGGTACGACACTTTGTTGACATTGGGAAAAGAATACGTCAAAATACGACGCTCTATTTGATCGAACCTAAGAACCTATGCAGACGAGGAGTCACAATAACATGGTTGAAATAGGTTGACCAAACGACGCACTCTTAAGTGAAGCGATGACGACGTTTCAGTTCGTCCTGGACCATTCTCAAGTCGATTGTGAGAATGGTCCAGGACGGACCGAAACGTCGTCGTCCCTTCACTTTCTAATGTGTGGTTTGGTCAACCTAAAAAACCAATTTGACATGAGTTAGAAACTGTATACCTGTATACCAACTGTATATTACATGTTCTATAGTTACCAACTGTATAGAATGTGTATTACTAAACACATTCGCTTTTCCAAATGTGACTGAATTTACACCGATGAACGGATATTACTGAACGTAAAATATTACCCATATGCTACTACATTAATATCGCTAATCGGATACTCCAAAATTAATTATTTACTGCAATAAAATGAGAATGTTTTTAGAGTGTAAATGATTGCAATACAAAGTTAGCAAACTAGCTTAGTTGGATTAGTTAACAACATTTATTTGCTAAATTGTTTTAATATTGAGATAATTTGATTGCTTTAATTTTGGCGCTATTGTGAAGCTATATTAAAAAAAATATATATATATATATATAGGAGTGGTAGTATAGGAGTGGTATATAGGGGTGGTAGGAGAAGAAAATATCAAAGTGTTCAGTGAGGATCCACAAGGTCTTCTCTGAGTACTCTTTATTTTCTTCTCCGAGGCTATGGGTCCCTACATTAAAAAAAAAAAAAAATATATATATATATATATATTTATATAATATATATATATAATACTACTTGTACTTTGCCCATCACGCCTACAATTGAGGTGAATAAGATACATGGGAGAATATGTAGAGACAAGACCTAGCAAGTTATAGGCACTATAAATCCTACCATGACAAGATCTGGCAAGTTATAGGCACCTTAAACACTGCCATGGCAAGATCTGGCAAGTTATAGGCACCATAAGCACTACCATGGCAAGATGGCGACTAAAGTTTTCCAGGATGAGTCCTGATGTTGATTACCCCTATTATATAGCTTTATTATATAGGTTTTCCCCTATTATATAGGTACGTGGTCGGGTGTAACATCCCCATTACTGTACCCGCTCGAGTGCCTTACAGCTCATTATTGTATCCGCTTGAGTGCATTACAGCCCATTACTGTATCACCTAGGGGCACTTCACCTCGCTGTACCTTCTCCCTGTAACTCACCGTATTATTGTACCTGGTAGAGCACCTCACAGCATCATAAGCGAGGAGGCTGCACAGTCAGAGATGCCGCCAGGTACACTCTTCCCACCAAAGAGGCGCAACTTCCGACCCCTTACCGCTCTGCCAATTTGCATACCATCCACTTGACGTTTCAACCAGCTGGTCTGAAGAGGAAAAGAGTAAAGGCCACGACCTTGGTACTCAAGGACTTGCGATGGCGGTCTTGTATTTATCTTAAGTTTTTAGTCAATTTATTAAAACAATGTAGAGGACTTTTTTGACTAGACCACATACTAGAAGGTGAAGGGACGACGACGTTTCGGTCCGTCCTGGACCATTCTCAAGTCGATGACCACACACTAGAAGGTGAAGGGACGACGACGACGTTTCGGTCCGTCCCTTCACCTTCTAGTGTGTGGTCTGGTCAACATACTTTAGCCACGTTATTGTGACTCATCGCCT
The DNA here is from genome assembly GCF_040958095.1 of Procambarus clarkii. NCBI lineage: Eukaryota > Metazoa > Arthropoda > Malacostraca > Decapoda > Cambaridae > Procambarus > Procambarus clarkii. The sequence goes on from NC_091169.1 coordinate 38,472,357, forward strand.
GCATAGAGGACTTTTTGCTATGTGGTGGATAATTATATTAGTGTTTACGAAGCTTTTATTTGGTTGAGGATTGGAATCTGCTGTCGGGAATTGGATTATTGGGACATATACACACAAACTTCATGAACACAATCTCGTATCGTTTGAGAAAATAAAGAGGCTCCGGGATATGTTTGTGGCATAAACGATACCTAGGAGACATGGCTTTTGTATATTTTAAGTGTGCAAACTATTAACCTTTGCAATAAAACTAGAAATTACAGGTGAAAATTATATGTTGAAGTCTGTTACATGTACATAAATCATCTCTTCAGTGAACAAATAGTGAGAATGTGAACTGTAGTTAAAAGCAGATATAGTCAAACCGGAAAAAGCAAGAATTTATTTACATTAGATTTCCAGCTAAAAAAGCTGTGACCCAAGCAGCTACAACTCACACAACCTGACGTGTACGACAATGTGAGTGCTGCTGTAGGCGAGGAGAGTGTGCTGGGAGACTGTAACAACACACTCACATAATGGCATCCCCCCCCCGTCCTTCGCTTCTGCCTTTGACAAGACTACACTCACGTTGAAAGGAATCTGTATTAACTTATCGGAGGGCTCCGCGAGTCGCTGGAGGTGGTGGTGTTGCGATGTTGGTGGTGGCTGGTTGGATCGTTGGTATGTGGTAGGGGTGGTGGTGGTGGCTGGTTGGCTGGATGGATCGTTGGTATGTGGTAGGGGTGGTGGTGGTGGCTGGTTGGCTGGTTAGATCGTTGGTATGTGGTGGTGGTAGTGGTGGTGGCTGGTTGGATCGTTGGTATGTGGTAGGGGTGGTGGCTGGTTGGATCGTTGGTATGTGGTGGGGGTGGTGGTGGTGGCTGGTTGGAACGATGGTATGTGGTAGGGGTGGTGGTGGTGGCTGGTTGGATCGTTGGTATGTGGTGGGGGTGGTGGTGGTGGCTGGTTGGATCGTTGGTATGTGGTAGGGGTGGTGGTGGTGGCTGGTTGGATCGTTGGTATGTGGTGGGGGTGGTGGTGGTGGCTGGTTGGATCGTTGGTATGTGGTAGGGGTGGTGGTGGTGGTTGGTTGGCTGGTTGGATCGTTGGTGTGGGTGGAAGTAGAGGTGGTGTGTGTGATGCTGATGGTGATAGCAGGTTGAAGTAGAAGTGCCTGTTGTATACACCGACATATTGATGAAACAGTTAGTGATATCTTCGTGTGTCTCTGATAGTCGTCGAGGTTTTCTTCAACAGTCGTTGAAGATTCCTTGTTTTGGAGATAGTTGTATCTGACTCGATGGTAGTGGAGGTTCATCTGAATCTGTGGTGGATGGAAAAGGATTTTATTTATTAGTAACTATTGTAGTCAAGGTCTTCCTGTATTTAGAGTGCTTTCTGTAGCTGTCTGTAGTGGTGGAAAAATAAATGTATCTGTTACTTTTAGTATGAGAGTATATGCTCTGTCGTCGTCGTTCTGGATTTAGTATGTATAATCATACATACATACCTAGTTGTATTTTGCTAGGTTCAACTGTAGTTATTGAGTCAACTACTTGTCGTCTATTGTAATGCATCATATCTGTATTATTTTACAACTGTGAATGGAGTTCGTCTTCTCTACCTCTTGCTTAATACTCGTACAAGCAAATGGCTGTTTCTTCAGAAGCCCTTAACTCTTCTGAACACCTTCTACACAAATCCTTTTAATTATGTTGAGTATCATTTTGCAGTACTGATTTCTCTAGCATTCTGAAAATGGACTTACTGAGTAATGAGTACGTGAGTGGACTTGCTGAGTAATGAGTACGTGAGTGGACTTGCTGAGTAATGAGTACGTGAGTGGACTTGCTGAGTAATGAGTACGTGAGTGGACTTGCTGAGTAATGAGTACGTGAGTGGACTTGCTGAGTAATGAGTACGTGAGTGGACTTGCTGAGTAATGAGTACGTGAGTGGACTTGCTGAGTAATGAGTACGTGAGTGGACTTGCTGAGTAATGAGTACGTGAGTGGACTTGCTGAGTAATGAGTACGTGAGTGGACTTGCTGAGTAATGAGTACGTGAGTGGACTTGCTGAGTAATGAGTACGTGAGTGGACTTGCTGAGTAATTAGAACATGAGTGGACTTGCTGAGTCGTGAGGTCGCGAGTGGGATCTAGCAACATGAAATCATGAGTGTGTGTGAGTGAGTAGTGGACTTACAATGAGTCATGATTGAGTGTGAGAAGAGGACGTTCAACATCAGGTCCGGCGAGTTTAAATCTGAAAAGCGCCTGCCAATGTATTTTTCAAGTTAAGAGCGCTTACCTGGACTTAAATCTATAGCCCAGCCTTGCACATTAATTATTATATACAGAGCTTTTATAAGTTAATGCTATATTTAATTTTATGCAACATTTTAAACTGGGGGAAGAGGTCGATCAATCTGTTTGCACCAGTTTTCATTTTCAAACCACTTGGACTGGTCGGTACAGCGACGATTTAAATTCCTGCAAGTCAGAGTTCGATCCCCGATGGTTAAGTGGTTAGGGCACTATTCCTTCATTCCGTCCTCATTTCCTAGCCCCTTGTGCTGATATCCCTTCCAAGTGCTGTATAGTCATACTGGCTTAATGCTATCTTCTGATATAATAATTCATTAACAATTAGTTTTGTCAGGGGCAGGAAGCCTGTATATATATATATATATATATATATATATATATATATATATATATATATATATATATATATATATATATATATAATATATATATAATATATATATATTTATATAATGTATACATGTATATATAATATATATACACATATATGTCTCTTTCTTTCTTCCTCTCTCTCTCTCTCTCTCTCTCTCTCATCAAGGAACTCTAAATATAATTTTTATAATGCTAAACATTTTTCTCGCATCAAGAAAGCAAAATAAGTTAGAGAAGTCGCAGAATTTCTCAAACATTTTCCCCGCCTCATTAAGCGCTTACTGGAGGCTCTCATAAAGCATGCTCCTCCACCTCATGAGGACCTTCCACACTCACCTCATAAAAAAAGAAATTTCATTATATATAAAGAGAAATAACGAGTTCGTACGTTCTTGCTGCGAGGAAAATTAAGCCAAAAGACTTATAAAAAGTCCTGGTGGTCTTTTTTTATGATTGAAGGTTACTTGGATCTTGTGCACTTGTAATGCAAGTAACTTGTGCACTTGTAGTGTTTTATTAACGTAAGATCAACGTTTAGTCAGCGACGGATCATGAACTCTTAATGTGTTATATTAGCAGCAGAAATGTCAACTGTCTCGATTGGAATCAACAATGAGTCACGTATGTATAGCAGTGCCTTCAAAATCAAATAATTTCCTAGGACAAACGCGACGTCTAGAGACTTTTCACGTCGTGAACACTTTTTTGTCACTTCGTCGTAAACGTTGATCCTCTGACGTAGGTCAATGTTGTGCAAAGACCCTTGGTCACGCAACGTCGCAAAACCGTACGTCAAGAGGCGTCCCAAAGCCCTAAGCCAATAGACGTCGCAAAGCCCTAAGCCATCGGTGTCGTAAGGCTCTAAGCCTTAGGTGTCGTAAGGCTCTAAGCCAGCACGCGTGGCATTGAACATAGTGGGCTTGTGACGCAAACTCTCGGCAAAGCCCAATATGTGCCGCAAAGCACTGCAGCGAGGACCTGTTCAAAGCCCTGCAGTCTGAACGCGTCGGAAAGCCCTATTGAGAGGAAGGGGGTGGAAGGAAACTACGAGGAGAAAACGCCAAACCATTACGACTATATAGCAATTGGAAAGGATCAGGAAAAGGATTTGGGACGGGACGAAGGAATGGTGCGCAGCCACTTGGACGGTAGGGAATTGAACGCCGACCTGCATGAAGCCAGACCGTCGCTCAATAACTCCAACCTCGAGCCATCCTGAGAAGCCGGCAGGAGAAGCCTTGCTCTCCCATTCCACCGAGGTTGATCGATTGATCCTTCCAAGGATGCAATCCCACAGCATTTGACTAACTTCAAATACCTGTTTACTGCTAGCTGAACTGGTCCAGTAGGTGAAAGGAAACGTGTCAATATTTCTTTCCCGTCCGGAATTCGAACCCCGAATTCACGATAGTAAGTCGAGAATGGACCCAACTGTGCTTCCAAGAAGTGTGAACATTTATATAACTTTATTGTGGTTTACATTAGTTCTTCAAATTTTCTTCTCAAAATTTATATTTCAGGTTATTTGTTTTAGATAATATCTTTCTCTATGTAAACTATACATAGTTTTACCAATATTTATCTCCTCACAAACTGTAAGCTAAAATATTTTTCAATTTGTCTAAAAATACATGTCTGATTTACACTGCTCGACACCTGATTGGCCCAACCAGAATTGTACCAATTTATGCAAATTGTTAGGAATTAATTTTCTAACTTAGATTCTAAAAAAAAAAAAAAAGCCTATTCTACAACTCGGCAGAACTAGCCCGCCGAAAAATCTCTAAAGGAAATTGTACACTCTTAATTCTTATCTTTTTCTCGCTAGAGGGACATAACGAATTCGTTATTTCTCTTTATACATAATGAAAGCATTTTTGTTCGTGGGGGCAGTTAAGAAGGTCGCCTGGACGAGGTAAGCATGCTTTATGTTAGGCTTGAGAGTGGGGACATAATGAGATTGGGAATTGTGGAGAAATTCTCAGTCTAAAATTGTCTCCAAGAAAGAAAGAAACGTGGAGTGTTATAAATAATATATTAGAGAATTCCTCGCTGAGAGGTATTCTGTCTCTCTCTCTCTCTCTCTCTCTCTCTCTCTCTCTCTCTCTCTCTCTCTCTCTCTCTCTCTCTCTCTCTCTCTCTCTCTCTCTCTCGTTATTCTTAATGACTTTACTCATTTCAGTATATATCTATTTTGAAATTGAATTTGTAAAGGAGTCGTTGTATTGCATTGTATATTGAAATTGTAAATAAAGTATTGTCTTTTAGCAACATATTATGTACACGAATTAAAAGACTTCACAAGAGAAGGCGTTTCATGGAGTTATTATTATCAACAGATGAAGATAAGTCTATTAACGTCTAGTTGCTAGTTCTAAAGTTGTCAGATCGCAACGAGCTAGTAAGAAAACTATCAGGATGCTACGGGCTAGTAAGAAAACTATCAGGATGCTACGGGCTAGTAAGAAAACTATCAGGATGCTACGGGCTAGTAAGAAAACTATCAGGTCGCTACTGTTTCTTAACAATAAACTAGTCTGATAAATCCCAGAATGAGCCTTACTAGTAAGGACTAGTTATGAAGTAGTGTTGCTAGTTGCTAGTGGTCAAAGTCAGCATCTTGTCCTCTCATCCAATCGCTTTTTAATCGGACATCGACTAATCCGTTGAAGATTTGACGTGTTAGTTAAAGGGGATAGCATCGTCATATCGACGTTTTCTATCGACGAGGCGTCTGGCAGGTTGATTGGGTTAGGCCAAACAGTCGCAGAGTGTTAGGGAGTGGCAAATCTAGAGAACGAACTTAAATTCTAAGTAGCTTTGATAGTAGTGTTCGATACAGGAGCTTCTCCATCCATCACCCACTACAAGGCCCATCACCGCTACTAAAGCTACAAATCACTGTGTTAATTCGTCCTAATAATAACTCTTAGACAATCATAAAAGAACCGTTCGTCTCCTTCACGATGTGTGAAGGAGGCAGTGAACCACTCGCCTCCCTCACGATGTGGGAAGGAGACACTTCAATGATTCACACTCCCGATAACTGTAATCTTAAAGCCGTAAAATTTGATGGCAAATATGTCAGCTTTGCAAGTGCAATAAGTAGCAAGTATATCACCGGAGATTATGACAATGGTGGCCACAGGAACATCGCACGAACGAAGATTGTAATAGTTAACGAGAAAGTGAAATAGTGTAAGAGAGTGATAGAGTATGAGAAGAGAGAGAGAGAGAGAGAGAGAGAGAGAGAGAGAGAGAGAGAGAGAGAGAGAGAGAGAATGAGATACAGGGAGAGGGAGAATGTGAGAGAAATTGAGGGGTTAGAGGGGGTAGGGAGAATTCATAGCCTATGAGAAGAGAAAAAAAGGCATTCAAGGAAGATTTTGTGTGTGTGTGTATGTATATATATATATATATATATATATATATATATATATATATATATATATATATATATATATATATATATATATATATATATATATATATATATCGATTAAAATGTATATTTATAACGCTCTCTACCTATTCACTGTACCTACCAATATATCAATATCAACCTCTCCCAGAAAAAATAAAAAGGAATACACTGTTACTAAAAAAAGCTTCTTTTAAGTATTGTATTCCACCTAGATAGCGAGGCACATCCTGTCACTCACTCCAAAGTTCGAAGCTAAATTACTGCTGGAGTTTGCCCTTTCCACTTCACCTCAGAAAGGGAGGGATGAACGGAAGCATTGAGACGGTGTAGATAAAATGTGAGATTAAAATTTTCAATTTTGATGACCAGAGAAAGGTCGAGCAATTGAGAATTGCAGTTGAAAGCACGAAAATAAATGCATTTTCTCGTTCTTAAATGTTGTCTTAGATACCTGGTTTATATATATATATATATATATATATATATATATATATATATATATATATATATATATATATATATATATATATATAATATATGCTGGAAGCAGTCTTTTCTGTAGACATATATTATTGAATGTGACAGAAAGGTTGAGATAATTTATTCTAGCATGAATCTTCTCTATCTTCCTTGCATTTTTCTTCACTTAAGAAGGAAGGTGAAAAATTAACTCTCCATGGTTCATTTTTACAATTTTACTTGTCCCTGATGCTAAGAGGTGCGTTTCCTTAACTCGTGTAAACATTGTCAAAGGCAGAGTACGAATGATTACGAATTTTCTGTCTGACATGTACGCGAAGATGAGGTGAAGAACCTCAATTATTGGTCCATTGTAACTTGTCAATCTCTTGTTTGCATGATGGTTGGTGCATTATGTTTGTTGAGTCGTGTTTTGCAAGATAGCAGAGTGTAATTTGGTTCTGGTTGGCTATTGATGCTTGATTTGGTTTGCTTGTTGTGTAGTGCCTCACTGATGTCGAGTCTACTGTTCTCGCTGTATCTGTCGATTATTTTCGTACCTCGGACGCAGGTTCGAATCCTCGTCACGGCCCTTGTGGATTTGTTCATTCAACTTCTGTTGTTTGAGAGTCTTTTCCGACTATCCCGACCTTTCGTAGTCGGGATATCTTTGGTGATGGCTTTGTTATGTGTAGAGATTATATGTTCCTTAATAGGTCCTTGTTGCTTGTGCATTGTTAGGCGTCTTGAAGGGGATGTTGTTGTCTTGCCTTTATATTGAATTCGTTGGAGCTGACAGTCTTCAAGAGTGAATGTTTAGACGATATTCGTTTCTTTCAAGGGTGGAAGAAGTTGCCCAACCACTTGGAGTGGACGATAGAGCGACGGTCTCGCTTCATGCAGGTCGACGTTCAATCCCCGACCGTCCATAAGTGGTTGGGTACCATTTCTTTCTCCCGTCCCATCCCAAATCCTTATCCTGACTCCTTCCCAGTGCTAAATAGTCGTAATGGTTTGACGCTTTCCCCCTGATAATTCCCTTCCCCTGACACCAAACACAACCAAACTCAACAAACTATTTATGTTGCTCAAATTGAGCAATAACTGTAGTAAATGGACTAACAATGAGTTTAAAATTCTCAATAGTCAGAAAATATGGAATTTGCAAGGGAAGTAAGGGGTAATTAAATTAAAAAAAAAGTTTTGCGCTTAAAATGCCAAGAAGAGATTATGAGATTATGGAAACCAGCGAAGTTGAGTGTAATCCTAAAATGGGGTTTTCCAATTATATCAAAGTTTGGGAGAAAACTTAGCCACTGAAGTTAAGTTCGCTACAATTAACTGATAATAAGGAATAAGTTAGCAACATTCCCATCAATTGCTTCGTATGAGTCTTCACTTGGGAAGAGCAAGACGATATATATACATCCAAGGACAGACGCTGTTTAGGTAAAGGATTTTGGAAAGGATTTTTAGCTTCCAGCAACAGTCTGTTGGACCAAGTTATCACAATTCAAGTCAAGCCGGGCTTGGGGAGTAGAAGAACTCCCGGAATTATCTCCAGGTAAACTCCAGGTGACTCTCAAACAACAGAAGTTGAATGAACAAATCCACAAGGGCCGTGACGAGGATTCGAACCTGCGTCCGAGAGCATCCCAGACGCTGCCTTAACAGAAGAAGTTGAAGTTTGTGAACAAATTAGAAAAAATGTAAAAAAAAATCCGTGCCCCGATAAGGTGTTTATTCAGCACCTTTTCTTGATTTAGACTTGGTTAAAAGGCAGCAATTTTGCCTAACCAGAAAACTACGAGCCCAAACAGCTCCTCTAATCCTAATGTACTGAGAACGATGGACAGAAAACGTCAATATTGCAGTATTTCGGGGCTTGACGTCCCCGCGGCCCGGTCCTCGACTAGGCCTCCTTTTTTGTTACCCCCAGGAAGCAGCCCGAAGCACCTGTCTAACTCTAAGGTACCTATTTACTGCTAGGTGAACAGTGCCATCAGGGTGAAAGTATGAGATGAAGAGGGAAGATTTCCAGTCAACAAATACATCCAAAATCAACGGTACAACAACCATTGTACCACCATAACCACCACTACTTCCCCCCCTACCACAAACACACCCACCACACAACCACCCCCCTTTTTCCTTTCGTAGAAACCGTCGCCTTTTTCCATTAACCAAACAACACAGAACTCTAAAATGAACCTAGAAAGCTGATTGAAATTCAGCCTACTTCCTTCAGCATCCTCCCCCCCCCCCCCCACCCCTCTGCTAGGAGCTTAGGAGAGAGGGGACTAGGGGGGGTGGTGGAGAAAGGGGGTGAAAGGGGGTGGGAGGGGGAGAAGGGGTTGAACTAGGAGAGACTTTCAAGCCATCTTGGAAATTGCGGGCAATTGTTCGCTTCTTGAGTTATTGGACTTAGAATTGGTTACCAAAGTTTACAAATCCAAAACATTTCATGGCCTCTCTCAAGCCCAGTCTTCGGACCAAGTTTTGGGTCTCGCGGACAAAACTTCGAAACCGGAATGGAATCCCAAGCGAACGGCAGTAGGGAGAGGAAACAGGTCGAGTGGAATGGAAGGAGAGAGAGGGAGAGAGAGAGAAAAATGGTGGATAGAGACAGAGGAAGAGGATAGGAGACAAAGGAAATAGATAAGGAGGGGGAAGAGCAGGATATAGTGGGAAAAATAAGGGACAGAAAAATAGAAAAAATAATAGGTAGGCTAAGAAAAGGGAGAGAGAGAGAAAGGAAAGGTGAAGAGTTAGTGGGTGCTATACCGAATGGGACTGAGCGGAGAAGAAATGGGATGGAAAATAATCGGTAAAAAGAGTGAAGTGGAAATAGGAAGTAAATTGGTTGAGTGGGTTGGAAGCGGGAAAGGAGATAAGAGAGAGAGTGAAGAGAGAGAGAGAGAGAGAGAGAGAGAGAGAGAGAGAGCAGGGGAGACATGTGAAATGTAAGATTGGATAAGAGTAAATAAAAGAGAGAGGAGATTTGGGAGAGTGAAAATAAGAGTGAAAATTAATAGAGAAAAGAAAGTAACTTGAGAAAATAAGTGAGAATGTTGATGAAAGTAGAAATAGAAGGAAGGTGTAAAATTAGAATAAGAAGGGAAATAGGTAAAAATTAATAATTTTGAATCTCGGGATTTATTCCCGCGCGGTATGGAAATGGTTGGGCACGGTTTCTTTCACATAATACATCTGTTCACCAAGCAGTGAATATAGGCACCCGGAAGTTATACAACTGTTGTAAGGATTGACTCCTGGGAAAGGTCAGCTGTTTGACCTTGGGGGGAGGGGGACCTTCGATATAGGCCTATATTATATATATATATATATATATATATATATAATTTATATATATATATATATGCGAACAAGCCTGAATGGTCCCCAGGACTATATGCGAATGAAAACTCACACCCCAGAAGTGACTCGAACCCATACTCCCAGAAGCAACGCAACTGGTAACTACAGGGCGCCTTAATCCGCTTGACCATCACGGCCGTCAAAAGGAAGTGATAGCCGAGGCTATTTGAGCCACTTCCCCGACGGCAACTCGGATGGTAATCTTGTGTTCCTCACGTGTGCCCCAAAGAATGAGGTGATTTGGTGAAATGCTATGCCCAAGATTACCATCCGAGTTGCCGTCGGGGAAGTGGCTCAAATAGCCTCGGCTATCACTTCCTTTTGACGGCCGTGATGGTCAAGCGGATTAAGGCGCCCTGTAGTTACCAGTTGCGTTGCTTCTGGGAGTATGGGTTCGAGTCACTTCTGGGGTGTGAGTTTTCATTCATATATATATATATATATATATATATATATATATATATATATATATATATATATAATTTATATATATATATATATATATATATATATATATATTATATAAATAAATATAAATAAATATATATATATAAATAAATATATATATATATAAATAAAATATATATATATATATATATGCCCAAGCTTCCTGTTACCGACATAACTAGATAGAACTAGGAGAAAGAGCCAAGCCTTTACGACTAAATAGAACTTGGAAGGGATGAGGATAAGGGTTTGTGATGGGACGAGGGAAGGAATGGTGCCAAATCACTTGGACGATCGGGAATTGAACGCCGACCTGCATGAAGCGGGACCGTCCGGTCTCAAGTGCCAGCATTTCCAAACTTTTCACTGTTTATGAATGAGTTGTGAACGTGTTATATTCTCTCCCAAATGCAAATGTGAGTTGTTTTAGATAATTTATTTAAAAAAAAAACGTGAGAAATAGTCAATCTTGAATCGAATAAATATTATCTTCTTTTGGGGGTTTGGGAGGATAAGGAGACTTGCCACCCGATGTGGATTGATTGTAAAAGGATTAAAAGGGTTAAAAGATTGATTGTTAGGGGTGGCAAGTGTTAAAGTTTGGTTGTTAGAGGTTGCCAAGAGATGAAAATTGATCGTTTAAGGTACTCGATCGGCTGAACCATCGGTTGAACCATCGGTTGAACCATCGGTTGAACCATCGGTTGAACCATCGGTTGAACCATCGGTTGAACCATCGGTTGAAGGTTTAGCGTTTAAAAGAACCACGAGGTTCTCCTGGTCAGGGAACTACCCTATTTACTCTTGTATATAATTACCTTAGCAGGGGAAGCAAGTTCTAAAAGATTCCTCTCAAGCAGCACTTAAGTGTCTAAGTTACGAAACCTGTTCATCTTTCCTCCAGCAAGACGGTTTAGGTTCCACTTATAAATGGGTTTATGAGCTCCAAGGGGCTACGAGGTTATTTAAAATAATAATAATCACTCTGCCTCGAGAAGTTTCCATTCTCATAAATTGTTTAATAAGGAAGGAAGAGAGCTTTTATAAGTAAATATAAATTTAGCGCCAGGGAACGTCCACAGCAAACTCTAACTTCCTCTCGATTTATATAAAGGTGACGTCTGTCCACTTGCACTGGCTGGTATAGGGAAGATTTATTTTTATACGGACGACGTTCGATCTTCTCTGGTCCGAGTAATTGGCTAACGTTCCTTCATTCGTTGATCATATCCCAGCTCCGTGTCCTCATATCCCAGCCTCGTGTCCTCATATCCCAGCTTCGTGTCGTCATATCCCAGTTCCTTGTCCTCATATCCCAGCTTCGTGTCCTCATATCCCAGCTCAGTGTCCTCATATCCCAGCTCAGTGTCCTCATATCCCAGCTTCGTGTCCTCATATCCCAGCTTCGTGTCCTCATATCCCAGCTCAGTGTCCTCATATCCCAGCTCAGTGTCCTCATATCCCAGCTTCGTGTCCTCATATCCCAGCTCAGTGTCCTCATATCCCAGCTTCGTGTCCTCATATCCCAGCTTCGTGTCCTCATATCCCAGCTCAGTGTCCTCATATCCCAGCTTCGTGTCCTCATATCCCAGCTCAGTGTCCTCATATCCCAGCTCAGTGTCCTCATATCCCAGCTCAGTGTCCTCATATCCCAGCTTCGTGTCCTCATATCCGTTTCAAGTGTTATGTAGTTACAGTGCCTCAACACTTTCTCCTCATAAGTAATTTTTAAGTATCTTCGAGGTAATGGCGTATTTAAAATATTTTTCCATCACATTTTCGTACCTCAATCAACCAGTTATTTCCGTATAAACCAGAGCAAGACAGACGCTGAGGATTCCCTCGGAAACAAAAGCAATAGCTGTTGACCAAACCACACATTAGAAAGTGAAGGGACGACGACGTTTCGGTCCGTCCTGGACCATTCTGGACCGAAATGTCGTCGTCCCTTCACTTTTTAGGGTGTGGTTTGGTCAACATATTTCAGCCACGTTATTGTGACTCCTCGTCTGCAAAAGCAATAGATCTTCATCCATGTGTTAATGAACAAATATAAGAAAAGGAAATAGAGACACTCTTCCCGGCATTTCATCAAGAGCGATTAAAATCAAATCTCTTTGGCTTCCTCTGTTCTTTTTTTTAATTTCTATCCCTCGACGGTCGGCTCTTGGGCTCATCCCTGCGAGGAAGAATAAGAAGAGAGTGGCTGAAGCAGACGAGGGAAAAGTTTAATGTGTTTCGCGATATAAATCTTTCCTTGCGGGAGTCATCGCTTATATCTATCCAGTCACGCCGTGAGGGTTATTATGATGTTATGTGTGTGTGTGAGTGTGTGTGTGTGTGCGCGTGTGTGTGTGTTTGTGTGTGTTTGTGTGTGTGTACTCACCTATTTGAATAAGGAAAATGAATGAAAAATTTGAATTTGTGTGTGTGTGTGTGTGTGTGTGTGTGTGTGTGTGTGTGTGTGTGTGTGTGTGTGTGTGTGTGTTTGTGTGCGCACACACTTCGAATATAATCTTTGTTTATCATTTGGTGGAATTTCTTGATCCCAGAAACTCATGAACCTTTTGTTTATTAACCTTCCCTGCCTCACTCTAATCTTCCCTGCCTCACTCTAATCTTCCCTGCCTCACTCTAATCTTCCCTGCCTCACTATAATCTTCCCTCCCTTCCCTGCTTCTAGGTAGGACAGTGCCTACGTTTATAGTTCACAATTCAGTTTTCCGGATTCGATCTTTGAGAGGTACAGAAAAAGTTAGGCACGTTTCCTTTCATCTCATTCACCTCTTCACTTAGCAGTAAATAGGTACCCAGACGGTAGACAACTGGACATCTGTTGTGCGAGTTGTAACTTTGGGAGTGTCAGTAGTTTGACCTTTAGGGTGACCTCGGTACGAGTCTAAAGTATGTAAAGTATAAATTCAGGCTTTCTGTCCCCAACAAAACGAATTACTAGATCTCTCTCTCTCTCTCTCTCTCTCTCTCTCTCTCTCTTACTGACTTCTTTGAATTACAAGGGAATTATGGTTATATTCCAATCGTGGTTGCTTTTATTATCTCTTTCCTAAAATATCTCTTTAATTATCATTTCTCTTTGAGTTTGTTTCCAATAATAAAAGCAAGGATTAATTGCTAAAATTGCTGCTTATTCTTGGATTTTGTTGGGTAGAAGAAATTCTTTGAGTTTCGTTAATTTTTCCCCAATAATATTTCTCATATATCTCCCTTTATAGCAGGTTGTTTGATTCTTTCTCGTATGATCATTAAAGGCAAAACGTAACTTTGTAGTCTAATAGAGAATTTCTGCTGATGAAATTTATTAAATTTTCCGAATGCTGTATCATTTTGTTCAAAATATTATACTATGAATATATTATTTATGTTCATATTAGAACATGAACAGTAATAAAAAAATAAGGTACTTTTATTATTTTCCTGAAGTCTAGTGGTGTACTCTCTCGACTCGCAGTCAATGATTCCAGGTTCGATCCCAGGTCGGGACAAAAAACGGTTGGGTACGTTTCCTCTCATAAGAACGTAGCATTAAGAATTAACAACACTACACAAGGCCTTTTGGTCAATACGAGATAGCTCGTATCCACCCAAATTCATTCAGATATGTATATCCTGCGCTTGAAACAATTATGCAATCCCACAATTGTTGTGTTACCCGGCTGCCTGCTCACATATAAACACACACATTCAAACATAAACACACATGCCTGCCTACATAGACAAACAAGCAGCGCACCTGATGCTTGTGTTGACCCAGGAGCAAGGCAACTGTTGTGATCAGCATCCTGGGTAAGAGTTGGCCTGGGGGAGCTCTCTATAATATAAACTACACGCTTTCTGCCCCCAGTAACGGAAATTAAGTAGATTCGTCTAGCAAAAACCACCATGCAATCGCAATATACTTTAAATTATACAAACGTCAGTAGCATATTGTATCGAGGTTAAGCCACATCACAGAACAAATCCACAAGGGCCGTGACGAGGATTCGAACCTGCGTCTGTGATGTGTAGCCACATCATAGGTTACAATGTGGGTTTGTTAGGGATATGGATATACCGTAGAGAGCAAATTAGTTTTTATTCATTACACACAAAAATCACAATAGCGTGTTGACCAGACCACACACTAGAAGGGACGACGACGTTTCGGCCCGACCTGGACCATTCTCAATCGACTTGAGAATGGTCCAGGACGGACTGAAACGTCGTCGTCCCTTCACCTTCTAGTGTGTGGTCTCGTCAACATAATTTAGCCACGTTATTGTGACTCATCGCCTGCATCACAATAACTTGATATATCAAATGAACAAAACCACAAGGGCCGTATTCGAACCCTCTTCACGGGCCTTGTGGATTTGATCAGTTTTTATTCATATTCAGAATTGAGGGAGGGAATTATCAGGAGAAGCACCAAGCCATTACGACTATATAGCACTGGGAAAGGGATCAGGATAAGGATTTGGGATGGGACGGGGGTAAAAATGAATGCTGCTCAACCACTTGGACGGTCGAGGATTGAACGCCAACCTGCTTGAAGCGAGACCGTCGCTCTACCGTCCAGCCCAAGTGGTTGGGCAATTCAGAATTGAATGAATCCATTTTAGTACCTCTTTCGTTATTGATAGGAAGTCCGTGCGTGTGCCAGGTACGGTCGATAAATAACGGTATAATTTCTGGGTTCTGGATGATGATGATGAGGCTGTTATATCAGGCCTGAATCTAACAGGCCCATTTGCATCTGCTAATAATGGCGCTGTGAGAGTTACCGGGAGAGGGTTAATGGTGCCTCAGTGTAGTAGGGATCCATATTAGTCTGGTTCGGAGTATATGACCTCACTAACTGCTGTACAGTTTGAGAATTCTGAAGACATGGGGGCCAGATTCACGAAGCAGTTACGCAAGTGCTTACGAACGTGTACATCTTTTCTCAATCTTTGGCGGTTTTGTTTACATTTATTAAACAGTTTACAAGCATAAAAACTTGCCAATCAACTGTTGTTATTGTTATAAACAGCCTCCTGGTGCTTTGGAGCTCATTAACTGTTTAATAATTGAAAACAAAGCCGCCAAAGATTGGAAAAAGATGTACAGGTTCGTAAGTACTTGCGTAACTGCTTCGTGAATCAGACCCCTGATTCACGAAGCACTTACGCAAGCACTTATGAACCTGTACATCTTTTCTCAATCATTGGCGGCTTTTTTTTACAACTATTAGATAGTTGAAGAGCTGCGACGCACCAGGAGGCTGTTTATAACAATAACAACAGTTGATTGGGAAGTTTTCATGCTTGTAAACTGTTTAATAAATGTAACCAAAGCCGTCAAAGATGGAAGAAAGATGTACACGTTCTTAAGTACTTGCGTAAGTACTTGCGCATCACGCTATTGTGATTTCTGGGATGGAAGAAAGATGTACACGTTCTTAAGTACTTGCGTAAGTACTTGCGCATCACGCTATTGTGATTTCTTTGTGTTCCCCGTGAACGCTTCCACCAGAAGTTAGGTGTAGTTGTGAACAATAAATAATCAGGACGTGTCTATACTCCTGCCAACCCTCTACGTAATCAAAACAAATAATTTATGATTTTACAATGTAAAACAATGCAGGCGATGAGTCACAATAACGTGGCTGAAGTATGTTGACCAGACCCCACACTAGAAGGTGAAGGGACGACGACGTTTCGGTCCGTCCTGGACCATTCTCAAGTCGATTGTGTGTAAAACAATGTTATTATTACGTTGAATGGTGTCTTCGTCCATTATAGTAAACCGTATTAATACGGTTAGAGTTTAACCGTATTAATTTTGCACGAGTAATAGATGTCAAATAGATGTACCAATTAGACCGTATACTGAAGTTCACAATAACGTGTAATTAACTTTCATTCATCAGAGGACTATATGCATGCTAGGTGCTATATACGCGGGTCTGATCATTGGACCAGCATATATAACTTTAGTATTCCATTCACCTGGGGAATATGGGTCTCGAACCGTCGACCACACGTGTGTGAGGGTCGAAGCTCTGTCGACCACACGTGTGTGAGGGTCGAAGCTCTGTCGACCACACGTGTGTGAGGGTCGAAGCTCTGTCGACCACACGTGTGTGAGGGTCGAAGCTCTGTCGACCACACGTGTGTGAGGGTCGAAGCTCTGTCGACCACACGTGTGTGAGGGTCGAAGCTCTGTCGACCACACGTGTGTGAGGGTCGAAGCTCTGTCGACCACACGTGTGTGAGGGGCGAAGCTCTGTCGGCTGGACTATGAGTAGTGTTAAAAAGGAGAGATTCTAGAAGCAGCATCCTGCTGCCAAACTGAAACTTATAGCATTATATATAGCCAACATTTTATTTATAGCTTTAGTATAATCGATATTTACGTAACGCACTTGTCAGAGAGATAAATGTCATTCTAAACAATTGACAAACTATTCAGTTAGGTAATTTTTTTTCAATTCTATTATATTCTTGTATTCTGTATTACTATTAAATTTGGGTTGAATAATATAATTCAAGAATACCTTGTTGACCAGACCACACACTAGAAAGTGAAGAGACGACGACGTTTCGGTCCGTCCTGGACCATTCTCAAGTCGATTGTGATTTCTCAACTCTGTCGATTCTCTTCAAGAATACCATTTGTCCAAGCCAACTTACATGTGTATAATTTTAATTGGAGGCAGAAGAACAGAGATTGACTATTAGGAGCTCAAGGCCCTTTGCTAAGGTTGAGATTCCCAAAGTTTGCTGGAAAATATTACTTACAGCTTGTGATTGTAACGAGCTCTTCGCAGGTTATACCGAGAACAGTGTTTTTAACGGAGAGTTGAGGGTCGAGTTGTTAAGGAACAACAGATCCAGGTAACAATATGACCACGCTATTTTCAGGGTTTCCTCTCCAAGTGATAACAGTCAATGATGAACCCAGATATTCTTAGCTCCCCCTTATATTCCGGAGGGACCATGCCTCTGTTGCCACCAAATAAGGGGACGAATTACAAATCAAACCAACAAAAGCATTTAACTTTAGAGAAGGATAGTCTCTGGCAATAAATCAGAGCTTATGTGCAGTCAGAATTAAAGAAACATTGGGTAAGAGGCAGAATATTTAACCCAACCACTGACCCTTAATTATTGGTTGTCACACGTTATTAGGAGGTGTTAAAACTTGTTTGTACGTCGAAGGAACTTCTTAGTGCCCCCGAGTGTTTGGCAGGCACTGGCCCTTAATTATAAACCTGCCAGTTAAGTATCTCATCAGTACATTGGCGTCATGGGCCAGGGATATCTATCTGAAATATTTACCTTCTACTTTCCTATGCACACACCTTCCAGACTTAGGAGCCAAACAGGACACCGGACGCCTGTCTCCGTAGTCATCCCTCTCATAATCCATGAAGGCTTTGACCAGTCTGCCTCCTCTCTCCTGCATAATTCCTTCGTTGCATAAGGTCACCTGCAACGCTCCTGTCAGAATATGGTGGAAGGCGAGAGGGATATGCAAGCATGGGAAAGGAAGAGATAGCAGAGGCAAGGGAGGAACGGTACTTGAAAATGAGAACATTGACAAGAGAGAGAGACAGAGACAGAGAGAGACAAATGGAAAGTGAAAACAGTTCACCAGCCTGTCTTCACACAATTAATACATCGATTTTGGACCCTATCAAAACCAGCATCTAAATTGAAGAACATTTGCGGGATTATGTCACCTTAATTTGAACGCTTCCTCGGGCTTTTGACTTTCGACCTCGATAGGTTTGGTGAAATAATTATGCAAGGTTTGAATGTTTATTGATATGTAAAAGCATTTTAAATTAAACGCTCGTCAAAACGTGAAAACAAGTTTCTGCTCAGATGTTAAGCTGTGATACGCAGCTTAGAATTGGCTTCAACATTTTACAACCAGTCATTATTGGGTGAGTTAGTTCATTATTCTACAATAGTTAAAAGTAGACAAAATGGAATATTCTCTTAAACCAAAAAACAATAGGAACACAGGAAAAGAAACATTACAAAAAATATTATGTTGAGGCTTCCAATCATTGTGAATCAAAATTATTATACATTAATTAAAAAATAGTTCAGAGAATCCAAACTTTTAGAAAATCTCTGAACGAAGCGTTGGGATCTAACCCGAGTTTTAGAACACCTCCAAAATCCCGCAGCAAAACCACCTTCACGTAATTGAACAAATCCACAGGGGCCGTGTCGAGGATTCGAACCTGCGTCTGAGAGCATCCCAGACGCTGCCTTAATCGACTGAGCTACGACTCCTTTGATGCATCACGCAATTGTGATTTCTGTGGGCATCTTCACGTACATTTAAAATTAATGTTAATAATAAGTGAACCTACTATATTTAAGTGCTGATGTGACCCATTTATTTCAAAATTCCTCAGCTCTTTGTGTATATATTGGGATTTCTGTATGTGGCTGCACCCGCTTGTCTCAAGTATGCCGCGTATACTTAGCTTGTAAAACCTTTCTCAGTATATATACAACTGTGCAAGGAAATGTGTGCGTATTTCAGTATATACATACACGTACATATATCCACACCCCTCGCGTAGAGCAGAGAGTTGACTAACAAACAGAATTTGTCATTGAGAGTGATGGGGATCCTGTTAGGGGGATGGGGGGGAGATGGGAATTCATGTTTACTCGTGTGCTCCCCCTTCTCCCTCCTCTCCCCACGCGTCCCCTCACCATTTTCCCCCCTCCCACCTCCTCACTTCTTTCCCCACTCACCACCCCCCCCCTCCTCCTCTGAAGAACCAAACACGAGGTGCGACCACTGTTTAAAACATTAAGACAAAACACAACAGCACACAGTGCCTGGTGCCTGTTGTCCATTGTTAATACCATGTAGGAGAGGTGTCAGTGTCCCCCTCACTACACCCACGACCCCCACACTACACCCCCAGTTTCACTCTACGCCGACGATCCCACACTACACTCCCAGTTTCACTCTACGCCGACGATCCCACACTACACTCCCAGTTTCACTCTACACCCACGACCCCACACTACAGCCCCCAAACAGGTGAGAAACTGAAGACAGACACAGAGTTGATGCTGTGAGAGAGAACAATGACTAACAAAGAGGAGGCGATTAACTGTCTGATAAACCAACACCTTAATGAACTTCAAATGGACAGTTGGAATTGGACCCGGTGCCTCGTCGACCCCATCCCCCGCCGCCTGAACTGTAAACAGAATAAATACAGAGAATAAATGAGGGCTTGTTTACAAGGACTCAGCATCAAATATTCAGTGAAATGTGACTCTTGGGAGGTTCATAGATCATTGCAGTTTAAAGAGCCTTACAGCTCAAGAGTCTATTATTAAAGACTGAAGTAATCAGGTTGATGAAACCTGTGGATGTCACCTCACTTTAAACAAACACAATAGCTTTTTATTCTTCATTTGAATGCCTCTAATTGTGTGCTGTAAATAGTTGTTGTTTAAGATGAGCTTTGTTAATAGTGCCTAAGAGTTTATACAAAGATTTCACTAAAACAGAAACAAGTCCACGAGGATTGCTATCAATAGCGGTGGTGATTGGGCTCACGGGAATGGAAGGTTTCTGGTTTTTAGACAATACAGAGGAAGGGTTTGGAATTACAAGGAATGAGATATTTGAGACGTTTCAGAGTACCAGACCGTATCATTATCTTCATGGTTTTGTTGATATTTATCTATAGAAAACTATAGAGTATATTGCTATGTTCTATTTTTGGGGCAACTTGCAAAATGAAAATTTGCTTCATGTGAATTATCAACAAAAAGGTACTCCTCCATACTGGACTTTAAATATCAAGAAATTCCAGACATCTGAATAGGAAATTTAAGAACATGATAAATAAAGTAACTATAGAACGTCTATTGGCCCATACGAGGCAGCTCAAAATGTATCCAACTAACTCATTCATATATATGGCTTACCTACGCTTGAAACAATCAAGTGATCCTACGTCTGTTACCTTGTAATCTGTTCCACAAATAAACAATCCTGTTCCGAACCAGTATTGACCCAACAAGATGGCCCCTTTCGTTTGTAATACATAATCCGAATGAATGAATTATTCGCTTGTTGCATTCAACATTATGTAGGATATAATGGGTCTTCGCTGCAGAATAATCAATGCTTTAAAGAACGATCCTCCCTAATGAACAACACCTGTGTGAGATAGAACACCTGTCAGTAATGAACAACACCTGTGGGAGATAGAACACCTGTCAGTAATGAACAACACCTGTGGGAGATAAAACACCGACCAGTAATCCTCTGGCGAGCAAAACATTACACATGTTCAGAAAATATTAAATCCATACGATAGGATCGAACCTGTTCCTGAACTTGCCAGGCACAAGCACTACCGACTGAACCATGATGAGCTCTGTGCTTCAGTCGGTATAGTTCGTGTATCTGGGGGGGAGTTCAGGGACGCTGGTTCAATATCATTGTATTGCTTCAATATTGTCTCAAATATTCCTCACGTCCTGTTCATTGTACTGAGTATGTTGTCCGTTTAGTCCAATTAACCCGTAATCATCCTGTTAGAAAATAATAATAGATGCCTTTGATATAATTGTCCACATCAATAATGGACCACCGGTATAATGACTAGTTTTCAAACTATTCTTAAGCCCGTATGTTAAATTTCCCTAACACATGACTTGTTAAAATTCCGGACGGATCGAAACGTCGTAGTTTCAGCATCTTCTGATGTGTGGTTTAATCATGATAGTCTTCCAGTAATCTTACGTCAACTTTCAATACCAATAATGGAATTAGGAATTAGGAATCATAATATCTAAAGATGAAGTAAGTCTTCTAAAATATTATTGAATAAACAAGATTAATTTTACTCAAAACGATTTCCTGTTATCCTAAATATAACAACTGATACGAAACTGATTAGACACTCTGTTAGTTTATTTTTGTTACTTTGGTAATTCTTGTTCCCCTGAGGTTCTTCACTTGATTGGATCACCAGAGAATGTGTGTTAATATCACGAAATAATCACCCGGGGGAGCACATTTTGAAAGGGCATTTAGCAGTGTTTAAATATGTAGTCTCGCTAACCTTTTCGGTCGCGACTGTGGTCGTCTAACCTATTATAGAATTCTGTTTATCATTTTTGATCACTAATTACAGTGACGTTTCGTTAAGATTGCCCTTCTGTTCGGAGGCTCCGTTTCACTGTTACATTGACCTTCGTTTTCTGATTAAATTGGTTTTTGTCCAGTGTAAAGCACATCTGGGATTGGTCTAGTTTCTAGTTAGTTATGGGTGTGTGTCCTCGCCTAGTACCTGCCTAGTTGTGCATGTGGGAGGTCAGCCTCAGCTCTTTAGCCCCACCTCTCAACCTTCAGGTGCCTGGGTACAGGTTGCTGAGCCTATAGAACCTTTGTCATATCTAAATTTGAGGCTATATATTGTGGTTGAATCTTTTTCTTGACTTTTTAGCGTCATTCAGTTTTGTTTGTAACTGTCACTGAAACAGTTACTTCTAGTGTATCTGTGGCTCATTTGGGTATATAGCTACCATGTGTGTCCCCTTGTTAGTGTACCCCCTCCCCCCCCCCCCCCCCCGTGATAACACATGTATCATCTTTGTTATAATTCATTATCAAAGATCCCCGGGATATCCCAGGCGAGACAGAAATGATTGGATACTCTTTCTTTTTTACTGATGCTCCTGTTCTCCTAGCAGTAAATAGATACCCAGGAGTCAGAAAAATGTTGTGGATTGCATCGTAGGGAAAAAGGTCAGTGGTTGACAATGTGAATTATTAAAGACTCTCTCTAATGACGTCACATATTTCATAATTCATCTGACGTATGTAAGATACAAGCCCCGGATGTTATTTTTTACCACATTTTTCGAAAAAAATGTAATTTTTTCCAGCAATTCATATGTACCAGGCGATTTCCGGTTGATGTGGGTCGATGTGAGTTACCCCAAAAAGTCCTTTTCTCTGTTTGATTCAAGGACAGTCTGCTCTTCTATTTGGTTCCTTGTGTTTCGGTCTAATGTTGTATGTGTTCAGCTTTATAACACTGTACTAGTTTGACTTTTTCTTGCCCGCTTGACGGATAGTTCCATCAGATTGTTCATTTGCTGCCGTCAAACATCAAGAGGTGTGTAACATGATACTCTAAGTCTAAATTAAGGCTCACCTTTTTGCTGAGTGGTGCACAGGCGCACACACACACACACACACACACACACACACACACACACACATGTCAGGCCAATCCTGGAGTATGCAGCCCCAGCATGGAGTCCATATCTAGTCAAGGATAAGACTAAACTGGAAAAGGTTCAAAGGTTTGCCACCAGACTAGTACCCGAGCTGAGAGGTATGAGCTACGAGGAGAGACTACGGGAATTAAATCTCACTTCGCTGGAAGACAGAAGAGTTAGGGGGGGACATGATCACCACATTCAAGATTCTCAAGGGAATTGATAGAGTAGATAAAGACAGTCTATTTAACACAAGGGGAACACGTACAAGGGGACACAGGTGGAAACTGAGTGCCCAAATGAGCCACAGAGATATTAGAAAGAACTTTTTTAGTGTCAGAGTGGTGGACAAATGGAATGCATTAGGAAGAGATGTGGTGGAGGCTGACTCCATACACAGTTTCAAGTGTAGATATGATAGAGCCCAATAGGCTCAGGAATCTGTACACCTGTTGATTGACGGTTGAGAGGCGGGACCAAAGAGCCAGAGCTCAACCCCCGCAAACACAACTAGGTGAGTATAACTAGGTGAGTACACACACACACACATTAAAATGAGTTCATCTACGTGACTAGGTAAGACCACACACACACACACACACTCATACACAACAACAAACACACACACAAACACACTATCACAATTACATCAAAATCACGCGACTCATATGACCCTCTTCCATGCCCTTCGTTTAAGAGAGTATTACACCTCTCCCACCAAAAAGAAAAATACACTATTTTCTTTATTAAGTCCACTTAAGATCTTTCCTCTCTTAAGTCTTCACGGGAGCATTAGCGATACTAGAAAACGCATTTTGGTGTTAAAAGGGTCTTTAAGAACGTAACATAATGTTTAATATATATATATATATATATATATATATATATATATATATATATATATATATATATCAGAGTCAGAGCTCTCTGCAGAGCAAAACCTCAAAGAAGATTCTTTGCTTTACTTAGATATCGTTCAAAAATGGGAACACTGTTTGCTTGTTGCTTTGATATAAAAGTAGGAAGATTGCTCTTTACTTTGATTTTAAAAAATAGGAAGATTGCTCATTGAATTAATTTAAAGAATATGAAAATTGTTCTTTTCTTTGATTTAAAAAAATGGGAAGATTGCTCTTTACTTTGATTAAACAATAGGAAAACTTTTCATTAATTTGCTTTAAAAAATTTATTGTTGCCTATTACTTACATTTCAGTCAAAACCTGAATGATTTCATATTAAATGTAATTAAATATTTGATTTCATGAAAACATTTTATCTTGACATATTCATTATTAGTTACTAATTATTGATTACTGATTATTGAACGATTGAGATAACGTGATTGCTGCTGGTTATCTTTTTGTTATAATAATTATCATATTAAAAATTAATTTGTTTTAAGTGTTATCATATAAGGTTTACTGAGTGGTATATTTAGCAGATGGTTCAAATTGGTATTTATTATGTTTAGATATTTTTTTTGGTATGAAATGGCTGGTCTAGTTATTGTTTAGAGTCTTATTTAGCTTTTTAATATAATACTAGAAGGTGTATCCGGCGGAGCCCGGGGCTCTCCCTTCAGACACACATGTAATTTCCCACCAAACTCACGACTAAACTACGACGTAGCTACAACGATCGAACACGTTTTAACACCTAACAAGTTGTAACAACCAATATAACAAGTTGTAACAACTTTCAAATACGTCATAAACGCTTTATAACAAGATGTAGCAACTTCATTACAAGTTGTAACAAGCGGAAATAGGGACAATTACGTTGTGTGTGTTTGTAGGTAATCACAATGTAATATTAACAACTGTTACTTTCATGCAGCGTAGTTAGCAAACGTTGTGGTTAAGTTGTGTGTAAATTGGGACATTATGGACAGCTGAAAATCCTTTGAAAATTTATCTTGAAAATTAAACCCTCCCGTTTAGTCTTCACGGGAGTCGCTGAGATTCAGAATAGGAGCTGATCCTTTTAGTGCGAGGGTCAAACCGACCATCCTATGGCACTCCCTGTGCATTTACAAGTCACCCTGCAAAATTCTTTGAGTCCTTGCTCCCATGCGTCTGGTCTGTAACCTTAGATAGACAAAGAGAGAGACAGATATATTCTGAAGAGACAGATCTATTCTCAATCGACTTGAGAATGGTCCAGGATGGACCGAAACGTCGTCGTCCCTTCACCTTCTAGTGTCTGGTCTGGTCAACAGATATATTCTGTTATAGGTTTAGATATATTTTCTGTTGACCAAACCACACACTAGAAAGTATAGGACGACGACGTTTCGGTCCGTCCTGGACCATTCTCAAGTCAATTCTGCCATTCTCGAGCCGAAACGTCGTTGTCCCTTCATTTTCTAGTGTGTGGTTTGGTCAACATATTTCAGCCACGTTATTGTGACTCATCGTCTGCATATATTTTCTGTTTATATCACTATTTTTGACTAGTCACTTTTGGTTTCTTACTGATGTTGAATTATTAGGTGATTTTGAGGGAGACAGGTCCTTACACGACCTCATGAAAGACAAAATTGAGTTGGATTTTGGTAGAAAATCATGTTAGGAGGTGAATGAGGTTTCTCACTTAGGAATTCATTACATGGAATAACAATGTTGCTGTCAACTACCGTTCTTTGCCAGTAACTAGAATTACGGCGGCTTGTCTGTCTACTACAGGGGGCTTCAGTGATGCAAATAGCAGTGTCCCCCCTTTAAGAGAATCAAAATCAGTGTTTGGACAGGCGTACGAATCAGTAATTGGTTCTGGGGTGAGGTTAGGGCGTGGAAGATGTGAGGTGAGAGAGAGGTAGGAAATGCATAGTAAGGGAGATATCAGGTTAGGGTGAGAGGGAGGTGTCGGGTGGATATGAAGTCGAGGAAGAGAATATAAAAAAATGTGATCATAGTATGAGGAAAGCAATGTTCATTCAACAAACAAATAATGTCTTGTTAGTATTACAGAAACAATCCCTACCTCTGTCAGTAGTCATACAGCAAACAAATAATGCGTTGTTAGTGCTATTTACAATCCGCACTTTGTCATGGGAGGGACAATGTCCCAATTCAAATATTTTTTTTACAGACTGATATATTTTCCACGCATTGTATCCGGATAATGGCAATTAACCAGTGTGCTTGAGAATACTCTGTCTTAATATTCTCTTCACACTCAATCTCTGTCTTGCCTCCTGCTCTATGTCAATGGCATTCAACTCTCTATAATGACTCTCTTGAAAGCCAATATCCAAGATCTTACTTTTTAAACGATTTGAAATTGAATAAATATATGTATAGACATTGCTCTGTTAACGTGAAGTGATATGTAAAGATGGTAGTGAAAAGGAGAATATTAAAAGAAAATGAGGTGCGTGGAATGGGAAGGAGGAAAATGAAGAATGAGAGGGTGGGAAGGGTAGATAGGATGGAAGGAAGAAGATAGGGGGGAGAGAGAGAGAAGGAGAGAGAGGATGAGCTGGGTTGAAGTGAAGGAAAGAGGCTATTGTAGTAAATGAATGACGTTGAAAGAAAGAAAGAATTCGAAGAAATATATAAATGGGGAGATAGAATGAGGGAAGTAGAAAGGGGACGGTGTGGGAAGTGATAGGAAGATGAAGGTGATGAAAGCCTTTCTATGTACTATTAAAATAAAGGTTACTTTAATGTTAATGGGTAAAAGAGAATTAGTATACTGAAAACACAAAGACAAACAAACATTAATAATAGGAGAGAAGAAAAAGAGTTTATACAAACACACACACACATGCACACACATTGACCAAAGAGCCAGAGCTCAATCCCCGCAAGCACAACTTGGTAGGTACGCACACACACACACACACACACACACACACACACACACACACACAGGAAAGAGAGAAATACGTGGAAATGGTCAAGGGCTTTCGGAGAAGACCTGAGCTTAAGGAATGCATTGAAAGTATGCAAAGTAAGGAGGGAGGAAATACGGAGCGGAGGTTCCCAGTATTAAAGGAACGGAGGAGAGAGACAGCGAGAGTATGAGAGAGAAAGAGAGAGAGGGTGAGAGAGAGAAAGAGAGAGAGAAAGAGAGAGAGAGAGAGAGAAAGAGATGAATGTGAAGAGAGAGAGAAAGAGATGAATGTGAAGAGAGAGAGAAAGAGATGAATGTGAAGAGAGAGATGTATAAAGAAGAAGTAGCAAAAGATTAAAGCTGCCAACAAGGACACTGGCGTTATATAAAGCTAGGGAGCAGGGAGAGGAAGAGATAACTAAAAGAATAAAGAAGAAGGATAAATAAACTAGCTGATGGAATCCTTCAGAACTACGGCCAGTCAAAATGCATCTTTTTCTCTTCAAAGCAAATGACTGGGAAGGGAATTTTCAAGGAAAAGCGCCAAGTCATTACAACTATATAGCACTTGGAAATGGTCAGGATAAGGATTTGGGATGGGACGGGGGGAAGGAATGGTGCCCAACCACTTGTGGACGGTCGGGGATTGAACGCCGACCTCCATGAAGCGAAACCGTCGCTCTGCCGTCCAGCCTAAGTGGTTGGTGCAAATGACTGAACAACATTGTATTTATGCTGATCTTGTCTATAACTGCAAAACAAAAACACTTAAACACACATTTTAGATGCACATCAACATGAATACACACACACACACACACACACACATACACACACACACACACACACACACACACACACACATACACACATACACACACACACACACACACACACACACATACACACACGCACACACACACACATACACACACACACACACACACACACACACACACACATCTGTCTCCCAACCTTACGCCATCTCCCAACCCCTCTATGCCCTCCCTAATCTTCAGACCCAATATGCCCTTCCTACTCCAGACCTACCTACCCAGGCCCTACCCCAGACCCTCCTACCTACCTTCCTAGAAGCCCAGCCCCCAGTAGCCCCCCAAGCACCCTTCCTGAACTCTTTCACCCCCCATACACCCCCCGGACCCCCCCAGACACCCCCTGGATCCCCCCGGACATCCCCCGGACCCTCCCCGCCCCCAGTCATCCCCCAGACACCCCCCAGATCCCCCAGATCCCCTCTGCCCCCAGTCACCCCCCAGACATCCCCCAGATCCCCCCAGACCCCCAGAGAAAGGGAGAACTCTGGTACAAGAGTTTCCATGAAGAATCTCAAGGTTTGGTACACCAATGCTGATGGGGTATCTAATAAAGCAGAAGAGATAAAAGAAAGAGTGAGTGAAGCAGATCCTGACATAGTTGCAATTGTGGAAACTAAAATTAATGACATGATCTCAGATGCAATCTTTCCTGAAGGGTACCAGGTGATACGAAAAGAGAGGACACAGAGACAGGGAGGGGGAGTAGCACTCCTAATAAAGCGGAAATGGAAGTTTGAAGACCTGGGAAATCGAGTTACCAATGAGTGCACAAGCTTCATACATGGAACTCTGACAGTAGATGGGAGGAAGATTGTGATCATGGTAATCTACAATCCCCCACCAAACAGTAGAAGACCCAGGCAGGAGTATGATGACAACAACAAAGCATGTATAGATGAACTGCAGAAGGCAGCAACACTAGCCCACAGAATGAGAGCGAAGCTGCTGATCATGGGGGACCTAAATCATGGAGAGATAAGTTGGGAATCAAGGAATCCCCATGGAGGGGATGAAACGTGGGGAGCAAAATTAGTAGATGTTATAGACAGGAATTTCCTGACACAACATGTGAAGGAAGACACAAGGGAAAGAGGAGGAGATGCACCGAGCCTATTAGACCTGATTTTCACCCAGAACGTAGAAGATATCGAGAATTTAGAGCATGAAATACCTCTAGGGGCCAGTGACCATTGTGTCCTAGTCTTTGACTACATGATGGAATTCAAAATTATGACCATGGGACAAGAGATCTGGGAAAGGAGAGCTGACTACAGGAAAGGGGACTATATGAGGATAAGGGACTATCTGGGTGAAGTGCAGTGGGAGGAAGAAATTAGAGGAAAAACAGTCCAAGATATGATGGACCTAGTCATACAGAAATGCCAGGAGGCCGAAGAGAGATTTATACCAACGGTAAAGGGAAAAAATAAGAAGGAATATAATAACCCATGGTTTAATAGACAGTGTCAGGAAGCAAAAATGGCCAGCAGGCGGGAGTGGAGGAAGTACAGAAGACAAAGAACAGAGGACAACAGAAGCAGATACAACAGAGCTAGGAACGATTACATTAACATAAGACGAACATCGGAAAAGGACTATGAGAACGATATTGCAATCAAAGCGAAAAAACAACCTAAGTTACTACACAGTCATATAAGAAGAAAAATGTCGGTGAACGACCAAGTGACAAGACTAAGGAAGACAGAGGGGGCATATACTGAAAGTGACAAGGAAATCTGCGAGGCACTGAATGCCAGTTTCCATGGAGTGTTCACTACCGAGCCTGAGCAGCTCCCATTGTTGGAAGGGGTTACCCTAGATGAAAGACTATCAGATATAGAGGTGACAGCAGAGGAGGTAATGAAACAGTTGACAACTCTAGATGCAACTAAAGCAGTTGGACCAGACAAAGTATCACCGTGGATACTAAAAGAAGCAGCACAGGCCCTCAGCGTGCCTCTGGCAATGATCTTTAATGAGTCACTTATGTCAGGAGAATTGCCCAGTTGCTGGAAGAAGGCAAATGTCGTGCCGATCTTCAAGAAAGGAGATAGGGAGGAGGCACTTAACTACAGACCTGTATCACTGACAAGCATCCCCTGTAAAATACTGGAAAGAATAATTAGGCTACGACTGGTTGCACACCTGGAGAACATTAGGTTTGTGAACAAACATCAACATGGGTTCTGGACAGGGAAATCGTGCCTAACAAACCTTCTGGAATTCTATGATAAAATAACGAGGATAAGACAGGACAGAGATGGTTGGGCAGACTGCATATTTCTGGACTGCCAAAAAGCCTTTGATACAGTACCGCACATGAGACTGCTGTTCAAGCTCGAGAGGCAGGCGGGGGTGGGGGGAAAGGTCCTAGAATGGATAAGGAACTACCTAACAGGAAGGAGCCAAAGAGTTACGGTAAGGGGCGAGAAGTCGGACTGGCGAACAGTAACAAGTGGAGTACCACAAGGATCGGTGCTGGGACCAATTCTATTTCTTGTATATGTTAACGACATGTTTACAGGCGTAGAGTCCTACATGTCGATGTTTGCGGATGATGCAAAGTTGATGAGAAGAGTTGTGACAGATGAGGATTGCAGGATCCTCCAAGAGGACCTGAACAGATTGCAGAGATGGTCAGAGAAATGGCTACTAGAATTCAACACGAGCAAATGTAAAGTTATGGAAATGGGACTAGGAGATAGGAGACCAAAGGGACAGTACACAATGAAGGGGAACAGCCTACCTGTAACGACGCGTGAAAGAGACCTGGGGGTGGACGTAACACCTAATCTATCTCCTGAGGCACATATTAATAGGATAACGACAGCAGCGTACTCTACACTGGCAAAAGTTAGAACATCATTCAGAAACCTAAGTAAGGAGGCATTTAGGGCGCTTTACACTGCCTACGTAAGGCCAGTCTTAGAGTATGCCGCCTCATCATGGAGTCCCCATCTGAAGAAGCATATAATGAAACTGGAAAAGGTTCAGAGGTTTGCAACGAGACTCGTCCCAGAGCTACGAGGGATGGGATATGAAGAGCGCCTGAGGGAACTGTGCCTTACGACACTAGAAAGAAGAAGGGAGAGGGGGGACATGATAGGAACGTATAAGATACTCAGAGGAATTGACAGAGTGGACATAGACGAAATGTTCACACGGAATAGTAACAGAACGAGAGGACATGGATGGAAGCTTGAAACTCAGATGAGTCACAGAGATGTAAGGAAGTTTTCTTTTAGCGTGAGAGTAGTGGGGAAATGGAATGCACTTCA
>NC_091169.1:38507965-38522965 GCF_040958095.1 Procambarus clarkii
CGTTCGATTCTCGATGGTGAAAGTGGTTAGGCACCATTCCTTCACTCAATCTTCATATCCCAGCTGCTTTGTCCTCGTATCCCAGCTCATTGTCTTCATATTCCGTTCCAAAGGCTACATAGTCGCACTGGCTTGTAGCTTTCTTAATAACTTAAGCAGATAACGAGGTCTTAGTGAAATATAGCAGTTTCTCGCTAAGTGTGAATGTTTTAGAAACTCTTACTGAGTGACCCCACAGACTCTTACAATGTCCTTCGAGATTTCAAAGTTACCTTGGAACTCTCAGAGTTACCTTGGAACTCTCAAAGTTACCTTGGAACTCTCAAAGTTACCTTGGAACTCTCAAAGTTACCTTGGAACTCTCAAAGTTACCTTGGAACTCTCAAAGTTACCTTGGAACTCTCAAAGTTACCTTGGAACTCTCAAAGTTACCTTGGAACTTTCAGAGAGCGAGCCACTGATTCCTTTCCCTCCTTGACTCTTAAGAGTTGGCTTTGAGAGATCAGGTAGATTCCCGAAGAGGAAAAAAGTACAGAATTTACGTCAGGTTTATATAGGGATTTATTCTGTGATTTACGCGGGGATTTGTGTGGGGATTTCTGTGTAGATTTACAATGGATTTATCTATCTTAGTGAATTCTTGTTCTCCACATGCCACATAATCAAACTCAAAAATATTTTTTGATGTATTTGAATCATGCAGTGTCTTTGAATTCTTCTGAGCATGCTATTTTAACGTTGCTCTCACCATTAGGCTATTTTTCTGGACTTAGTAAAATGTGGTGTGTGATTAGCGTAGAGTTTCACACCCTCTCCCCGCATTATTAACGAGCGCTCATTTAGAAATAAACAACTCGACGAGCGTTCATTGAATCGCTGTCATTATGAGATCGAGGAACGGGGCTTCGACCTTTGACCTTTGAAGTTTTTCTTCCGGAATTTACTTTCATATTCTGCTCTTGCGTTTTTTGAGTCGTTTTCTGGCCCTCTGAGTTGAAGTGGATGATTCCATCCCATGAGACCTTCAGAAGTTTCTGCGGTGTTTATTGCACTGATCCATGAAGTCTCTTGTTTGATGTGATGGTGAGATTTGCCTCATAAACATGTTTTATCCCAAATCTCGTATTGTTATATATATATATATATATATATATATATATATATATATATATATATATATATATATATATATATATATATATATATATATAATATATATATATATATATATAATATTAGTGTATACTGGCAGCAGGTTTTCTTTCAAACATGTTTCATTGAATATGACCGCATATTCTGTATTTATTATTTTCTGGTTTAGGGCTTCTATCCCTCTAACTATTTTCTTAGCATCAGGGCTTAAATGGAATAGGAGTTCTCCAAAACTCATTTTCGTACTTTTAAGGTGAAGAAAAGAAGTGATTTACTATAGAGTGTATTACACTTATTTGTATAATTTGCACGACGTTTCGAACCTCCATGGTTCATTCTCAAGTGAACAGATCTTACAATACTAGTTGATTTTATACCCGCATTAGGTCAGGTGATAATACAATGAAGGTGAAAAACATGGGGGGATACATAAGGGATAAACATAGGGGCTGCAGAAGGCTTATTGGCCCATACGAGGCATCTCCTATCCAAACACAAAGATTAATCCAGTGTAATTGGCCTGTTATGTTGGACATTGTCTTCTGTGTTGGCATCGATATGTTCTTGTCTTGTCCTTACTCTCATGGTGGGTAGAGTAAATAGTTCCGTGATTTGGGTGTTCATGGTAGGTCGCTCTATTCTTATGTGAATTGCCTCAAGAATTTGTAATCTTCTTGAATCTTGGGTTTTGTCTATTATGCAAGTATTCTTGTTCAACATTTCTCTTGTTAGAGTAATGTCATGGGCTTGTCTCATGTGATTCCTAGGTATATAATATTATATAGTAGATATATAATATTACTATAGACTACAATGAACGGAAATATGGTTCATTGGCATTTTTTGAGATTAGTGTGTTGATCTTTCTGATATTTATATATGAAGAAATAATTTATTTAGAATATATTCTAAAAAGGTAAATCCTATTTTTGAATTGTAATTCCACTTTGCACTTCATATAAATTCTCACTAAGTGATATAGAAGTGGTAGCTGTATTTTAATAACAAAATACTATGCATGCTCCAACATTCACTAACGTAGAGTGCTATTTAAAATTTTATTTTGATATAAGAGACATTGTTTTTCGATCAGAATCACTGATCAGATACGACGACGTTTCGGTCCGTCCTGGACCATTCTCAAGTCGATTGTGAGAATCGACTTGAGAATGGTCCGGGACGGACCGAAACGTCGTCGTCCCTTCACTTTCTAGTGTTCTTTGGTCAACATCAGCCACGTTATTGTGACTCATCGTCTGCATCTCTACATATGCTTTTGCCATTATTAATACTCTCCGTAACCTTCATATGCTATGTAATGTAGTAAATTAAAAAAAAAATTACGTTTGGTGTGACTCTCCTCGCATCTGTGTCTCAGTCCTTGCGGGCAGACACGCTCAGTATTAACATAACTATGAAACATCGTGAGATTCACAACGTACTCGGTGTAAAAATAACAAACGGTCTGTAAAGTCTCGAAATAAAACGAGTGCGTCTATGTGCGTGTCTGTGTGTGTGAAGATGAAAAATAATTAGAAAAATATAATTTGAATCCTGTCCGGATCCTTGACAGAAATCCTGTCAGGATTGAATCGTTTGAATCCTTTGGGATCCTATTAAACACACACGCACGTGTTAACTTACTACTTAAAACGCAATCTTTTCACACACACAAAACGAATACATAATTAAACAGGTGAAGTAAATGCCTGAGAAAGGAGCAGTAATGGAGAGCATGAGAATGGTGGAACATCAGAGGGGAGGCAAGTGTCTTACCTTCACTATTTCCAACCTTCACAACCACTGTCCCACACCAGTTCCTTCTGTCTCTTCCACCAACTCTCAATCCCCCTCTTCCTTGCCCTTCCACGTCTCTCTCTCTCCCCGTGTGACTCTACCAGTAACTCTTCCACTACCTGCCCAACACAAAAGGGAGTGTCAACAGAACTGAACTTTCGAAACAAAAACAAAAATCCCCTTCTCTTATATCTGTTACAAGGCAAAGTAGAATACAAAATGTTTTGAGCGCCACTGTGAGCTTAAACTTTTTTTCTTTAGAGCCGAGACGAAGAGTGTTGATGTGACACCATCATTCTAGAGCTGTGTAAGCATCATTCCTGAACCCGTAGCGCAGATCTAGGACGTGTACTAAGGTTCTAGCGAGTGTTGTGTGGATTTAGATTCTGTAATGCTTCTTAATCATTTGTGTTGTGTCTATCTTCAATTGTGCTGAGAAGGAGGAGGAATTATCAGGAGACACCGCCAAGCCATTGCGACTATATTGCTCTTAGCAGGCACCAAGATAAGGATTTGGGATGGGACGGGAGGGAAGGAATGGTTTCCAACCACTTGGACGGTCGGGGATTGAACGCCGACCTGCATGAAGCGAGATCGTCGCTCTTTAATTGTGATGAGTGGATGTAAAACGTGTTTAACGGATCCACAACGTGTTGAGTGCATTTAGATTTTATAGTATCGGTCTAGGACGTATTGTTTGGATCTAGAAAGTATTGTGTTGATTTTGTATTGTGGTCAAGAAAGTGTTCATTGTTTCTAGAACGTGATGGGTGGATTTAGAACGTGATGGGTGGATTTAGAACGTGATGGGTGGATTTAGAACGTGATGGGTGGATTTAGAACGTGATGGGTGGATTTAGAACGTGATGGGTGGATTTAGAACGTGATGGGTGGATTTAGAACGTGATGGGTGGATTTAGAACGTGATGGGTGGATTTAGAACGTGATGGGTGGATTTAGAACGTGTTGAGTGGAGCTAGATTTTAGAATATTGGTCCAGGACGTTCAGTTGAGGTCTTGAATATTTGTTGCATATCTTGTAACTTAGTTTGATCATGGTGTTAAGAATTTTGTTACGGAACGTGGTAGTAGGTAAGAAGTTATACTGATGGAAATTATAACGTGTGGAATTATGACAAAATATATGAATATATTTGTTAATATATATAGCATATTTCCATGTTAGATTAGATATTTTAGAAATGGTTAGGTTAGGTTAGATTATATCTAAACAGGTTAATTTACTCGTAGAGTGAATCTACGAACCGGCTTTATGATCAATATGAGGAAAACGTAATATCAATTAATATTTATAACATAAGTATTGAATTAATTAGATAAATATTTGGGTCATTTATGCAAAAACAAAATCTAAAATGTAATAAACATGAAATTTCCCATCACAATATCTAGGTGGATATATTATAGAAAACTGCGAAATATTGGAAAAACAAATACGCATATTTGATTGATTACAAGTTAATATCATTGGTAACTTAGGCTTGTAGTGAAGGTGGTGATGGGGGGGGGGATGTATTTCAGAACTTCCATTGGTAATAGTACGAGTGAGAAGCCTAGACTCTCCCATCAGGAGTCGACTTATGGAAGTACCCACTTTAAAATAGACTCAAATATACTTTTGTGATGCCGTTCTCTTTGTCTGTGACGCCGTTCTTATTACCTGTGATGCCGTTCTTATTACCTGTGACGCCGTTCTTATTACCTGTGACGCCGTTCTTATTACCTGTGACGCCGTTCTTATTACCTGTGATGCCGTTCTTATTACCTGTGACGCCGTTCTTATTACCTGTGACGCCGTTCTTATTACCTGTGACGGCGTTCTTATTACCTGTGATGCCGTTCTTATTACCTGTGACGCCGATTTTCTTACCAATCACAATCACAGTCAATCACGAATAAAATGTTGTTTACTTTCTCGTAAGAGATCAAAGCAAACACTGGATCTTCTTTCATTAACGGTTCACTATAGCATGAACTACACGTTATTTTTCACCGCAATGAATATACAACATAGTTGAACAATTGACAATATTTGTCAAGTTGCATTGAACTTCGCGTAGGGACGATATCTAGTGTTATGTTGCATAGAAATGCATTAATGTTCATATTCCGGAAGGTAATGCTAGCATTTTGTGGGTTACTGCCAGTTCCCTTAAGATCAGCTTAATGTGTAAGGGTGTTTAGGTGAAGCATATCTAAGCTTAATGTTGTCTCACTTGACGAGAACTTGACGTGCTAAAGTGTCCATAAATACGACGTATTTATGAAGCAATTGAGCAGGTGCGTTTGTTGAAATTGAAATTGAAATAAGTTTATTGAGGTAAAATACACACAAAGGGATGAGATAGCTCAAGCTATTCTCACCCCGTTCAGTACATCGTGTGTGTGTATGTATGTATTAACATCACAAACAATAAACATATTACCAAACATTCTGAGAGATAAACATATACATTTCCTCCTTTACACAAGTAGTATGGTATCAGACGTACACATAAATACTTTTATGACCTATGTATACTGTATAGGCAGGTGCGTTTGTTGATTATCAATAAACGTAAGCTATAACACAAGACTGTATGTATCAAACCATCAATAAGTAGAAGCTGGGTCTCATCAACAGTATGGCCAACATCAATGCTACATTGCCAGCATGGCAAGCATCATTGCCACAGCGGCATCAAGGCTAACATCAAAACGTTTGTTCTCAAAGAACGAATTAAATGTTTGGTGTAGTTAAGAGGAAGGAGGGTGTAGAGAGGGAGGATAGAAGGGGTGTAGAGAGGGAGGGGAAAGTGTAGAGAGGAAGGGGGGGGGAAGGAATGAGGAATAGATCACTCGACCGGTATTTCCATCACCAGATTTAATTGATGGTGGAAATGGACTTTGCTGCTGAATATCCTCCGTACGACGGAACCAATTTTAGTCGGTTATAAACTTGGTTAGGATGCAATTTCCGAGCAATTGCTAAGTCTTCGGCAATCAGGAACCCTCTGAAATGAAGATGGGGCTTACTAGTGCGTAAATACCCAAGATAAAATCGATATACCATCTATTTATGAAATTTATATATGAATTCATATTTTATGCAGATATATAGGGAGTAAAATTTAGTCCACTGTTTCAATTTAGTCCACTATATCAATTTAGTCCTCTATATCAATATAGTCCACTACATTAATTTAGTCATATCAATTTAGTTCACTATATCAATTTTTAGTTTTTAGTTTTTTGTAAAGAGATTAGTGACCTATTATAACATGTAGGGAGTTATTTAGCATTCATCCAGACTGTCTTTGAATGTTGTGGCTTAAGTCGAGAGTCCAGTTAGTTTGTCGACCATTTATTTGCTCTTTGTCGACACTTTATTTGCTCGTGTAAGGAAAATAGAGATTATTTATTTTCTTACCAACTGTTCGAATATATTTATATAATTCGCAAAATATAATACAAGGAATATAGTTTCGTGATTATCTCTGACTCGGTTATATCTCTGTTTGTCTGCCTTTTATATGATTTTATATGTCTACAAAAGAACCAGTAGTGAATATCGAGGTGAGTGGGGGGAAGGAGAGAGAGAAAAGCATGCTATTTTAAGGTGAAATAATATATATACCAGTTAACCTAGTAAATATATAAAAATATACCCCTACTCGTCCAATTTTGCAATTGCATGTAGCTTTAGGTGTTATCAATAATGAGCGTCTTAGCTATTCAGCCAAAAAAAAAATTAAAAATTGCCGGATTTATAATTTTTGTTTGTATAACTTTTTGGGAAAAGTTTTCCATGAGGAAAGGACTAAAAATACCGTAATAAAAATGTGATATCGACTGGAATGGAGCGAAGGTAATTAAATTGTTTCAGCTCCAGTCCACTTCCGTTGATTACTTTAATCCTCTTTTGTTACTGTTGACGACGGCTGTTGAGTGCCGCTGTTGCTCTAACTTGTAAAAAAAAAGACTTACCCCAAATTTAAAGCTAATTTAATTAATTTCAAATCCGAATTATGATGATTATATATATATATATATATATATATATATATATATATATATATATATATATATATATATATATATATATATACATATATATATATATATATATATATATATATATATATATATATATATATATATATATATATAATAATATAAACCGTGACCATCGCACCACTGATGTTAGATGATCAATGGTACGTTGGTCACGGTACTGTGAACGTTTAGGGGGTGATCCTAGGTGTCATGGGTTCGAATCCTGGTCGGATCATTTAGAGTGAGCTATGACTTGCGTGTTTCTGCAGCCTTGCTCATATATACATACATACATACATATATTTGTATATATAATGTGTGGGTGTGTGTGTGCTCTTAGCGTCCTTACTCACATTGTGTAAATAAACACATTATGTGAGTCAACACATTGTTTACTTAAAGTGTCCATAATTTGAGTAAAGAAAATATTGACGACTGGGGAGGAAGTTTAAAAATATATTTGGAGGTCTGCGTAAAGATCAATGATGTATAATTCTCTAGTTCCCCAGACAAATCTATAATGTATACCTCCAAAAGCGACGGTCTTGCTTCATGTAGGTTGGCGTTCAATCCCCGACCGTCCATGAGATTTTGGATACCATTCCTTCCCCCCGTCCCATCCCAAATCCTTATCATGACCCCTTTCAAGTGCTATATAGTCGTAATGGCTTGACGCTTTCCCCCTGATAATACCCTCCCTCTCTCTCTTGGAGTTTTGGGAGATATATGGATGGAAGTTTTTTTTTATGTTATATATTGCCTTAGTTATAAGGCAATATCAACAAAAGTCTAATGGTGACAGGGATATATATCCATCCATATATATATATATATATATATATATATATATATATATATATATATATATATATATATATATATATATGTCGTACCTAGTAGCCAGAACGCACTTCTCTGCCTACTATTCAAGGCCCGATTTGCCTAATAAGCCAAGTTTTCATGAATTAATTGTTTTTCGACTATCTAACCTACCTAACCTAACCTAACCTAACTTTTTCGGCCACCTAACCTAACCTAACCTATAAAGATAGGTTAGGTTAGGTTAGGTAGGGTTGGTTAGGTTTGGTCATATATCTACGTTAATTTTAACTCCAATAAAAAAAATTGACCTCATACATAATGAAATGGGTAGCTTTATCATTTCATAAGAAAAAAATTAGAGAAAATATATTAATTCAGGAAAACTTGGCTTATTAGGCAAATCGGGCCTTGAATAGTAGGCTGAGAAGTGCGTTCTGGCTACTAGGTACGACATATATATATATATATATATATATATATATATATATATATATATATATATATATATATATATATATATATATATATATATATATATAATGTATTGTCCCCAGAACTATACTTGATGGTTGGTTAATGAGCACCTGTGTGGTCTTAACGATCCTCCAGAGGTTGGAAGACCTTACACTCTGCACCAAATCAAACCCAGTCTAACGATATTGGTTATCCAAGAAAGCATGCGAGGAGAAATCAGGAAATCCATGATCTATAGATTCAAGTTTCTGAGATAAGAACTCTTACTCAAGAATGCCTTCTAGGATTTTCTGAGAAAGTAATCATAATGTTTGAATATATTGAGTTGTGAACTCGAATGAAAAACTGTATGGTAGTGTGTGTGTGTGTATTCCCCTAGTTGTATTTACCTAGTTGT
The DNA here is from genome assembly GCF_040958095.1 of Procambarus clarkii. Taxonomy (NCBI): domain Eukaryota; kingdom Metazoa; phylum Arthropoda; class Malacostraca; order Decapoda; family Cambaridae; genus Procambarus; species Procambarus clarkii. The sequence goes on from NC_091169.1 coordinate 38,516,664, forward strand.
TCTTGCGGGGGTTGAGCTCTGCTCGCTCGGCCCGCCTCTCAACTGTCAATCAATCAACTGGAACTAACTACTAACTAACTTTTTTGGGCTAATTTTTTTCACCTTGGAGTAGGTTGAGCATTATGACTGAGTCCCCAAAAAGACTCAAAAAGGGAGAACAAAGCGGACAAAAGACTTTTTTCCTCCTCTTCCCCCCCCCCCCCCCCCCCCAAAAAAAAAAAGAGCTTTGATTGTTTCTTCTCCCTCCACGTGACAAACAGCGGCTTGTTAATGAGCATGAAGGCAGTTAAAACAGCTGTTCACACCTCAGTATTGATATATGTCACTGTTTTGTCTCTTTGGTACCATTGTTTACACATTAAAAAACCTCCCAGAACAAATGTGGAAACTCCGCAGCTGTACATTAATTATTTCTCATCTTCACCGAACGATGAGAATAGTGAGAGGGATGAGAATAGCATGCTACCTCGTATGGTCAGAAAGAAGCCATTCAATTCTGACATTTCTTAACTATACCTGATAGTCAATATAATATAATTAAACAATGTTTTTTTCGCATCACAGGAGACTTCATCGTTAACTTAGCAATGAGCACGTAACTACAGAGATGTACAAGACATTACTCACAGGAATAATGTCTTTAAATAGACAAAAATAGATGTTAGTAGCAATAATTTACTAATCTATACTTTTTAAAATCACAGTCAATAGGGCCGCACCCACGGCTCGTCCTCTCGAAAGCCAACAATTTACTTTCTTTCCAAGCGCCCCAGGTCTTGTGTCGAGAGTTGTGGCTCACTGAATGAACTTAAAAGGATCAAAGGTCTTCTTTTAGTGGAGGGAAGTAAAGGTGACTAACGATCTGTGTGTGTGTGTGGGGTTTTTTTTCATGCTTTTTCTTTTCAATTTTAAGATAGAGAAAGTAGGAACTCGTTTTCTTAATGATGATTTATTTAACACATACTTAAGCATTTGCACACGTGAATACATACACCCACACACACATACCCACACACACACACACATACCCACACACACACACACACACACACACACACACACACACACACACACACACACACACACACACACACACCCACACACACACACACACACACACACAATGTGTGTATGTGTGTTTTATTGTGAGAATGATCACAATCGACTTGAGAATGGTCAAGGACGGACTGAAACGTCGTCGTCCCTTCACTTTCTAGTGTGTGATCTGGTCAACATATTTCAGCCACATTATTGTGACTCCTCGTCTGCCTATTCAGAACTGCATTTCACCTTCGTAGGAGCACATTAATGACACTATGTAAAAGACACATCGAACACTTTATGTAGAACAGACAAAATCTGAGTATTTATGTACTTATGTAGGTTAGATTAGCATTTTAAAAGCAGTCCCCGTGGCGAAGTGGTAACACACTCGTCTAGCGTTCAGCGAGCGCTTTGGCCTCAGTTCGTATCCTGGCCGGGGAGGATTTACTTGGTGCCAATCCTTAACTGTAGCCTCTGTTCACCCAGCAGTGAATGGCTACCTGGTTGGTAAACGATTTGGCGGATCGTATTCTGGGTAAAATAAGGATTAATAACTTGCCAAAAACGCTATGCTATGCTTTACAAGAATGTAAGAACTCTTGTATATAAAAAATAAATACTACATCACCACAATTGCCACCACCACCAGTACTCACCACCAGCCAACCACCACCACCACCATCCCTTCCTCCACACGAAGCCACCAAAGACTAATAACATTCTGGAATCAGTAATGCAATTTTGTTTGCTAAGAGACAGAGCGGAAGAGCCCCTCTCGACCCCTTTTAATATGTCAGTCTTACTCCAGTGTCTACTGAGGCTGGAGGCCAAGAATGGGGTCTGGAACACATGCTGGATCCCCCAGGGTGCAGGATAAAGCAGCACATACTATAGATTTAAGATGCTGGCTGAATCTAAGACTGTAGGATCAGGCTGTAGGCTGTAGGTAAGACTGCTGACTGAGGCTGCAAGCTGAGGTTAAATCTGGAGAATAAGGCAGTAACTAAAGATTTCAGATGCAGGCTGAATTTCAGATTTCAGGCTGCAGCCTGAGGCATAAGAGATTGAGAGGGAGGGTCTTCAGGATAAGGCTATTTTATAACCTTATTTTATATATATTTTATTTATATTTTGTAAATATAAGGCTATTTTAGAAGCCTCTCATAAGAGAGGCTTCACGATAAGACTATTTGTTCATATCAGAAGAGGTTTCCTTAGCATTTCTTTGCCGAAGCTGACTACTTGCTGCTGAAGTAGAGGCTTCATATCAGTGGTTTCTTTTGATTCAAAAGATCTTAAAAATTATTCAAAAAGAAACTCTAGAATTTTGATTTATTTGTTAGTCGTTGTGAGCTAAAACCTGAGAGGTTACTTAAAATTTTCTGAATTTTTTTTTTAGCGTTCCGGAAGATGTGTTTTCTCAATGTGAGATTTAACTGGCCTCTGAAAAAGTCTTCTTTGGGGTTGTGTTTGCTGAAAGGCACAACTAGCGACTGTTTTTAGACCCCCGAGAGTGCCATCACTAAATGGAGGGTTAAGAACACTTCAAACCCTGGAAACGTCACGTCAATGAATGCTATAACTGGTCCTATTCTTGTCTTGACATCTGTGAAACATCATTACCACATAGTAAAGGATCAGTCAAACATCATTACCAAACAGTAAAGCATCAGTTTAACATCATTACCACATAGGTTAAATGTATCCTCTTTAACCCTTTTATTTTGGTATTACCCATCACTTAATTGAGTCTTCTGAAGAATACCACGGAGCGACATTCGCCAGGAGGAAAGGCAAGATGATAACATAAAGAAATAAGTAACTCTTCTGAACGAGATAATTGACAGGAGAAACACGACCCAAGATGAAGACGATGAGAATAACAGATCATTACAGAAATTACTGAAACGTTAAATCTCAAACAAGCTGATTAGATCGGATGGAAATTTGGAGATTACAAAATAATAATCTCCAAAGGAGCATCAACAGCTGTTTTAATATCAAGAATTCACGAGGAAAACGTCTGTGGACTCTCGGTGGAACTGTGGAACTGATAAATTTGGAAGATTCATCAGTTGTTGGATGCTCTAAGAGAGCTCCAAGGAGTTCCAGAGAACTCCAAGGAGTTTCAGGGAGCTCCAAGGAGCAACACAAAACTGCAGGTGGCTCCAGAGAGCTAAAGAAAGATTCAAAGAATAACAGATTACTGCAGAGATGTTCAGGGAGGCATATTTTGTGACTGCTCTCTAAGTGAAAACACTTGAATTCTCTAGGAATGGTTGTATGAGGTAATTAGAAGTAATTATTCATTCTTGATTGATCTTTTCCAGTCGTTGATGGAACTAAGTTCCTCCTACCCTTTATAACGACCTCATTCCTGCCCTTCACAACCACCCTATCCCTTTCCACAACCACCCTATCCCTTCCCACAAACACCCTTTCATCTTCCTACTTTTACATCCATCTCATTCACCCCCCCCCTTCCTTCCCCTCCCCCTTCATCCCTACCCTTCACCTATCCCTATTTTCTCTCCTTAAACTCACCATTCCTTCAAAGATTATATAAAATTAACACCAAATAATTAAACATCCAATATAAACATTGTGTAGATAATGAGCTTTCCTCTTCTTAAATACATGATTCACGATTCAAATACACATAAATAATGTATATTAACCCCCCCCCCATCCATCTAGCACATGATCATTTGAATCGCTAACTACACTGGGATATTCAAATGTGTAAAATTCTGAATCCCCGTAAGAGCGTGGCGGATCATAGGCTCAGTTCTGAGAGCAGAGAGCCTAGTTTTCACTCGTTTAACGTAATAATAATTTTTATGTAATAAGAAGAAGAATTATTTATTTTTGATTTGTATTTATTTTACTATTAATATTATTTCTTATTATTATTATTGATATAATTGTTATTAATATGATTTTTAGTCATTATTGTATTATTATATGCATGATTAGTAATGAGATTAGTTATCATTCATATTATAGTTTTAGTTATCATATGTTATTATGATTATAATATCGCTATCATAGCTCACTTACCACAGTGTTGTCTTACCGTCGGTCTGTAATTTAGTTCTCTACGTACAATTGTTTCTATCGATGTTGGTTTCTACCATTTGTTCTCATTTGAATTGTAAATGCTAGTTGATGAGGACAGGAAGAATTGTGCTTAACGAAAGGAAACTTGAACACATGGAAGGCTTGCTATCGAAGATGACAGGCTTCTTATATATATTTATATTTATATATATATATATATATATATATATATATATATATATATATATATATATATATACAACAGCATTGTGACTATTATTTTTGTTAATATCCCCCTAAAGTTACACAAAGCTGGTACAGGAAATTCTTTGATTGATCTTATGACGGTTCAAAGAGTTCAGAACAAACTTCGTATATGTGTTAGACATATACTGGGCGAGTATCCAGAGAAGTACAAACATTATTTAAACTATAAAAGTTCAGCAATTTCCTGAACACGTAAGATTTCTTGATTTTAACCTTTAGTGTGTTTTAAAATGACTATAGTTCTGTCTTTCTGTGACCTTCGCCTGATAGTAAGTTGTGGATAATACTTTCTGATAACTTTGGGGTTTTGCATTTTGTTAGCGTTTTTTTTACGTGATTACTTGATATCACACAGGCACTATGATATCACACAGGCACTATGATATCACACAGGCACTATGTAAAAGTCACATCAAACACTGTTGGGCAGACCTAAATCTGTATATCTATGTATTTATGTATGTGGGTTAGATTAGCATTTTAAAAATCACTACAATCACCTTCTTTGGTTGAGTGTTCAATAAATTCCTGAACTATATGTTTAACAGATCTCCTTCCCTGTCCATGAAGGACAGAAGAAAATGTATGTATACTACATAGCATTGTAAATGTCTGGCCACGTCTGTAGTAGAAAATAATAATACAAAAATATTTGAATTCCTGCAGAGATCTGCCACGACAATACACGCAATTTCATTTGAGTTTCAACGTCTAATGCAGGCGATGAGTCACAATAACGTGGCTGCTGTATGTTGACCAATCCACACACTAGAAAATGAAGGGATGATGACGTTTCAGTACGTCCTGGACCATTCTCAAGTCGATTGTGAGATTGGCACAATCGATTTGAGAATGGTCCAGGACGAAACGTTGTCGTCCAACGTCTAATGTTTCTCCTCGATCGACACGTGTGTTCCACACTTCCTTAAATCTACAGGACCTAGTAGTGCCTTCCTCTCTCTAGGCAATATTGTTACCATGGGAGGTAAACTTATTCTTAAAAATCGTGTTTACAAAGTACATTTTAGTGTCATAGTTCATAAGATGAAGTCAGTGGTATGATTGCCGAGATTCTTGTCCGAATCTCTGAAGAAATCAGAGAAAACTACATTTTAGCCTTATAGTCATTTAATCTCTATGTATCTTGTGTCTTTGTATCTCGATAATATTAGATACAGAGAAGATAAGATCACTTTTATATACATATAGATAGATCTATACATATAAGACAAGATACAGACTGCTGTAAACGAGGTCATCACAGATACATGTACATAGATCTATACATATTGATAAATCATCTTACATAGAGATAGATCTATAGAAGATAGATCACTTTTGACAAAACTTTTAATGATCACATTCAAAACTATTTGTAAATGTCACCCAATAGTCCCGCTGCTAGTCCCCACATCCCTTACACATCGTTATCAAAAACTTCATTAAAGTGTTCAACTTCAGATTCGACTTTTACGAGTAAAAATATTTTCCTTATAGTTCCAAAGGTGTTATTTACCAGAACAAACAAAAAAGGATTATATTTACATGTGCTGCTCTTAAGCTAATCAGATCAAATCTGACAGCGTAATAATCTAATTCCAGATTAGGACAGAAACAGTTGTCCACATTTCATTGCACCTGATGCTTTTGTTCACCTTGGTACCCCAGGAGATAAGCAATTATTGTGTGTTGCATCGTGGGTTTGGTCAGTATAGATAGCCAGACAGCTATAGGCTTCTCGTTGCTGATAATGGGGATAAATAACACTCATATAAAAACTTTTCTTATTAAGGCCACTCAATAGCACGGTCGATAGAGTTTTGGTCTCACACACGTGGGGGAATCGACGGTTCGAGTCTTCTAGAGCCCAGGTGAATGGAATGAAATAACCATCAAATTCACATGCATAAATGATATCAGACTCGGAGTAA
>NC_091169.1:38527965-38537965 GCF_040958095.1 Procambarus clarkii
GGGCTGGGGTGGAGGCAGGGCTGGGGTGGAGGCAGGACTGGGGTGGAGGCAGGGCTAGGTGGAGGCAGGGCTGGGTGGAGGCAGGGCTGGGGTGGAGGCAGGACTGGGTGGAGGCAGGGCTGGGGTGGAGGCAGGGCTGGGGTGGAGGCAGGACTGGGGTGGAGGCAGGGCTGGGTGGAGGCAGGGCTGGGGTGGAGGCAGGACTGGGGTGGTGGCAGGGCTGGGGTGGAGGCAGGGCTAGGTGGAGGCAGGGCTGGGTGGAGGGAAGCAGGGAATGGCAGGCTGCCAGAGTCATACAGTGCTTGTGTATGACCCTAATAGCAACAGCTTAAATAAACACGACAGTCACCATGCTTATACGTCATGTTTCTGGCTCCATCTCTTCTCTTATTCCCTCCCTCTCTCCCTCTCTCTCTCCTTCCCTCCCTCCATTTCTCCTTCTCTCCTCCCTTATATTATTATTTAGTAAAATGTACTCATGTGAAGAGTAAACTGGAGCCAACTTTTCACCACAAACTTCACCAGATGTAGACAGATACAGCTGGCCGTGTGCAGCTGACTGACTTTGTGCATCTAGCCTTGTGCAACTGTCCTTGTACAGGCGGCTTCGTGAAGCTGGCCGAATGCAGTTTTGTAAAGTTGGTGGCATACAGTTGAATGAATGAAGCTTGGCATATGCAGCTGGCCTCTATACAGTTTGACGCATGCATGCTATATACAACCAGCTGGGTGTAGCCAGCTGGGGGTGTAGCCAGCTGTGTGCAGCTGGCGGGACTATGTTTGTCCTGCCCTTGGTAGTGAAACGTAAGGGCAAATATCAAGGCATATAGACCCTCATCTGTGATCCATCGCGCGGAAACATCAAAGGATCTTCTCCTTTGACGCACTGGCCAAAAAAGCTTGGAAGTTTTCTCTGCTAATTCATACACACAGATGATGCGCAGCGATTGTGATGCATCTGTTTTTAAACATAAAATGCTGGGGAAATGAGAGCTGGCGATGTGACTTTTGAGGAAACAGGAACAGGTAGAGAAAGTGGAAAATATGTTGATGGGTGGATGGGGTAGGAACGAGAGAGAGAGATGATAGAGATGAATGAGTGGATGGTTGTAGATATTGTTGATGCTATTGATGCTGTCAATAATTGTGCTACTATAATCGCTGCTGTGGTTGGAAATGTATTTGTGATGATAGAGTGAAGGGGGCAACATTAAGGAACAGATTTATGTAGGCTGTGATGGTGATGTCTACATCTGAGTATTCCCATTCTCAGATTGGGAATATGGTGATCATATAATCGATGCTGATGGTGGAGCTCGTTAAAAAACTATATCTAAATGTTATAGCTATAGGCAGGATCAATATTTCAAGAAGCAATCATAGTGATAGCGTCAGAGCATTTTGTCTCTCTCTCTCTCTGTCTCTCTCTCTCTTTGTCTCTCTCTCTCTCTGTCTCTCTCTCTGTCTCTCTCTCTCTCTCTCTTTGTCTCTCTCTCTCTCTGTCTCTCTCTCTCTCTCTCTTTGTCTCTCTCTCTCTCTGTCTCTCTCTCTCTCTCTCTCTCTCTCTCTGTTATAGTCTTTCAAATATTTCCTGTGTCCAGTATTGATCAGGTATTCAGACTATCTTGCTTGTCAGCTGCTATTTTGTAGTCGGGTTTCGACGCTGAGGTGAGTGGTGGTGAATTATCCATGTACTTTCAACGACATCAGGCTAGTCAGAAGGAAAATCCTTTAGTCCAAATGATAATCACATTCATTTCTGCTGGGACAAAAATGTAGAAAAGTGTTCCATTGGCTCGGAAGAACTCGAGTCTTGTATTCTTATGTTATCTATTTTTCTAAAATATAACTCAAAATTGGAGGCGAGGCTAGGCTTTCTTATGGTAATATTGAGATGAAAAGTGCTACTATTTGTATCAAATGATTTTAAAGGAAGGAAATTATGAAGAAAATCTCATTAATGACTCTTCAACACTTGTAAGGGATACGAGGATAGGATATAAGCTGGAATAGGAAGGGATGAGGGGTGAAAGATTCAAGGAACTACTTGCACCATCGGGGATTGAGCATTGATCTGCAAGAGGCTAAACCATCGTTGTACAGAGTGCTATATCGTTAAACTGAGCACGACGTCTCTCTGCCACAAGTACTTGTTCCGCTCCGCTATTTGGAGACAGGATTACTCTATCTGAATAAAAGTCCTGTGTATTCAGACTCGCAATAAACATACATGAGAGGCCATGAAGCTTTCTCGTTTTGTATGCTACTGGAAATTAATTTATTTTCTACAACCTTGACCCAAACCCAACTCACAAACCAAACTCATCCTAGCCTATGCTATGGCAGCCTTATCTAACCTAACTAGGCAAACCTAACCTAACCCTGGCCAGCCAAATTTAACCTTGACATATTTCACGTAAACAAAACCTCCAAACTGTTAATGCAAATACTTGGCAACAGAACCAAATCACCTAACGTAACTTATCATTGGCTTATCTATACATGAGGCTATATGTAATTTTTCTAATTTATATCTGAGAAAATACTTTATTTTTGTTACGTTCTGTATAAGAATTTGCGAATGTGTCGTTGGGGATGAGATGGACGAGCACAGCTTGAGGAGGTGTGGATTACTTACCAATCACTTAAACATTACTTACAAGGATCACTTTTTGCTGACAAGGTAATGTGACCCAATGTCCAAGAAACCTCAAATTGTTTTGCACCATCTACTTACTAGGACCTGAAGATGACACTCGCAGAGAAGCCTTAATTAAGTCTGCTTTAGTCCTGGTCTTAGTTCAAGACTGATAGTATACAGCTAAGTTGACCAAACCACACACTAGAAAGTGAGGGGACGACGACGTTTCGGCCCGTCCTGGACCATTCTCAAGTCGATTGTGAGAATGGTCCAGGACGGCCCGAAACGTCGTCGTCCCTTCACTTTCTAGTGTGTGATTTGATCAACATATTTCAGCCAGGTTATTGTGACTCCTCGTCTGCAGTATACAGCTAGTTGGCCAGTAAGTACTCGTGTGATTTTAATACCACCCAGAGGTTGATAGGCCCGAAACTTAATATCAAACCATGACCCCCAATTATTACACTGTAGTTCTGATGTGAATCCTTATAGTTAAATCCCACAATGCTAAACAAGTGGACATGTTTCACACAGTTGAGGGAAATACATAGTTTCACTGCCTTTAAAAATAAACTCTGCTAGTCAGGTCTCCCTGGACAGGCGAAAATTAGAAAGTTGCAATGAATGGACAGAGGAAAGGGTGATGATGCGGGTCTGGGAATGGGAGGAGTTTGTTCCGATGCGAGGGGTGAAGGGAGGTGGTGTAGGAGTTTGGTAGAAGAGTGATGGGTAGGAGGGAGGAAGGGGGAGATGTTTGGTGATGAGAATGGTCAGAGGAGACATGTGACGTGGAAGAATGGAGGTTATGGGGCAGGGAAGGGAAGAATAAAGGTGGGGAAGGGAGATGGGGAACAATAAATGGGGAACAAGTCAGCTTTCGAAAAAGAAGGAAATAAAAGTTCAAGACGGGGAAGAAGAGTTTTATAATAATAATAATCTTTATTCGGTTACGTACATTCAAAAGGAGTTACAAACAGAACGTTGGATTTCTAGAGACAGAGTTAGTATCTATACTATTCCTATCGGCCGAGCGGACAGCACGCTAGACTTGTAATCCTGTGGTCCCGGGTTCGATCCCGGGCGCCGGCGAGAAACAATGGGCAGAGAGTTTCTTTCAAACGATGCCCCTGTTACCTAGCAGTAAAATAGGTACCTGGGTGTTAGTCAGTTGTCACGGGCTGCTTCCTGGGGGTGGAGGCCTGGTCGAGGACCGGGCCGCGGGGACACTAAAGCCCCGAAATCATCTCAAGATAACCTCAAGATAAGAAGGCCACTGGGATACGCACAGCGTTTCTGACAATTATGCAGTGAGATGGGAGAAAGGGGAAATGAAAGGTGCGTTAAAGTGATGGTGAAGAGGTGGAAATGAAAGAATGGAGAAATGGGAAAGACGGAGAAGAAATGTGGTCGAATTGAAGCATATGCAGGAAAATAATGGAACCAGGAGTCGGCGGTGAGTAAAGGAGAAACAATAGAAGGAAGACGATGAGTAAGAGAGAAGAGAGGCAGTGAAAAGGGAAGAAAATAAGAGAGAGGGTGAGATAGAGAGGAGCAAGAGAAGAGATGTGATGAGAAAGGCTACTGACGAGAAGAGAGAAAAAAACTGCAAAATTCTGCAGAATCTAAATATAAAACAGAAGTGATCAGACAAATGGCTGCTGGAATTCAACCCCCAATATGTGCCAGAATATTTCAAGGAGATAGGAGGGTAGACAAGCAGATGAGGGGAAAACCGTGCTAGATACCTCGAGGAAGGAACCAGGAAAGAATTAACAGAGGTCCGGAGCTCCTACGAAGAGTGAATGATACAAAATATTTTGATCCGAACTTGAGACACATTTCCAATTATTATCCTTTCTTGTGCATAGTCATACGTCAGTGCGTCGCGACGAAGTCACTGTACAGTAGTATCGAACTGCAGTGCTACGGTCAATCACTCCAATCACTCAGAAATCCCTTCTCTCGGTAGGTGATCTTTTCTAAAGATTCAAAGCCTCCCTTGATCTCTTTTTCTCGATATGTCCTCCAAGCTCTCTCTGGAGGAAAAGAAATAAGTCGGCTTCTCTTTTCGTAGCCACTGATATGCTAAAATATATCTCAGGGAAAATATTTTATATCGTGTACATTTTATATCGTGTACTCATATAAAACGAAGCAATCTGCAGTACAAAAAGGGGTAGACTCATCAGTATTAAAGGTACCTTCACTCGCAAAGAAACAGGCTTGTCTAAACTTAGCGAGCTGCGAATACAAAGGGTACTCGTCTAAACTAAGCTACCTTCAAGACATGGCATCACACCACTGAGGCTTCTTAATTTATTGCTCCAAGAGTCTATCTACTCCCAGCGACTTCTCCTCAGTTGCTGACAAGACGAATCCGTCTTCTTGATGGATCGAGGCGTCACCCAGTTCTCAGCTAATTCCCTAGGAGTAGACCTTCTTACAAGGAGACGAAGGAAATACAGCAAAACAGACAGAATATTGGACCAAAGCCAAGCACTAAAGCTAAGAACCATTCAGACCCCAAATGAATATGTATTTCACTGTTTTTAATACATAAACTTACTGTAACACACTTGTTTAAATATTCTTTGTTTTCCTTTTCGTCTGAGATGAGGCGAAGGAGCTGAGGGGTAGGATGTACCGTAGTTGAAAGGAGCTGAGGGGTAGGATGTACCGTAGTTGAAAGGAGCTGAGGGGTAGGATGTACCGTAGTTGAAAGGAGCTGAGGGGTAGGATGTACCGTAGTTGAAAGGAGCTGAGGGGTAGGATGTACCGTAGTTGAAAGGAGCAGAGGGGTAGGATGTACCGTAGTTGAAAGGAGCTGAGGGGTAGGATGTACCGTAGTTGAAAGGAGCTGAGGGGTAGGATGTACCGTAGTTGAAAGGAGCTGAGGGGTAGGATGTACCGTAGTTGAAAGGAGCTGAGGGGTAGGATGTACCGTAGTTGAAAGGAGCTGAGGGGTAGGATGTACCGTAGTTGAAAGGAGCTGAGGGGTAGGATGTACCGTAGTTGAAAGGAGCTGAGGGGTAGGATGTACCGTAGTTGAAAGGAGCTGAGGGGTAGGATGTACCGTAGTTGAAAGGAGCTGAGGGGTAGGATGTACCGTAGTTGAAAGGAGCTGAGGGGTAGGATGTACCGTAGTTGAAAGGAGCTGAGGGGTAGGATGTACCGTAGTTGAAAGGAGCTGAGGGGTAGGATGTACCGTAGTTGAAAGGAGCTGAGGGGTAGGATGTACCGTAGTTGAAAGGAGCTGAGGGGTAGGATGTACCGTAGTTGAAAGGAGCTGAGGGGTAGGATGTACCGTAGTTGAAAGGAGCTGAGGGGTAGGATGTACCGTAGTTGAAAGGAGCTGAGGGGTAGGATGTACCGTAGTTGAAAGGAGCTGAGGGGTAGGATGTACCGTAGTTGAAAGGAGCTGAGGGGTAGGATGTACCGTAGTTGAAAGGAGCAGAGGGGTAGGATGTACCGTAGTTGAAAGGAGCTGAGGGTAGAAGGACTATATGAGAAGATTGACAGAAGAAGCTGATGGTGAAGATGGAAGGAGATTGACGGGGTACGTTCGAGATAGTAGGTGAAGATAGTGGTGGATGTAGACGCCTGTGGGATTAACTGGTGTGAGGGGGAGTGAAAGACAACCTCGAGGGACATCTTAACTAACGAGAACCTGGGGTGAATAGGTTGCCAGAGGAATGGCTAATCAGCGGAACGGCTGACCAGAGGAATGGGGAATGGCCGATCAGGGAAATGAGGGTAAATAGCTATTCAGAGGAACGGGTAAATGACTGTTTAGGGAATGGATGAATAGCTGCTCAGAGGATTGAGTGGTTGGCTCATCGGCCGAATTACTAATCAAAGAAACGTGTGAACTGGTTATCAAAAGATTGGATGAATGTGTGATCAAAGGAATGGGTGATAACAGGAATGGGTGGGAGGAGGATGAGAGGGGCGGATGAATGGGGATATACATATGAACATCAAAGCGAATGTAAGAAAATAATATCAATACGTAGGGAATTCTGAACCAGGGAACTGTGGTGTCCAGCATTACCGCGGCTGGCGGTCGAGGGCCTTCAGAACACAAGGCTTATAGCTTCGTAGGGGAGCATGTGTGGTATTACTCTTCTCTCTAATCTATTTTTATCTCTATTGTCCCTCTATATCTGTATATCTTTATCTCCTCTCTCTCTCTCTCTCTCTCTCTCTCTCTCTCTCTCTCTCTCTCTCTCTCTCTCTCTCTCTCTCTCTCTCTCTCTCTCTCTCTCTCTCTCTCTCTCATAAGATGATTTTTGCCATCATATTTTCCATTTTTAATATTTCTTACGTAAGTCTATTATTATATACACAATAAGATCAATTTATTTACATAAAGATACATCTTATAGAATGAAAATCATTGGTGAGGCACGACAAGATCAACATAGAGGTGAAGGCATTGTAGCTTATATCTCTTATTAAATCTCAAAATAGTTTAATCAGCAAAATATACGATTTTGTGCTGAATATCACATTTCTCGTTAAACTTTCGAGAAAAATTGAACATTCAATCAATGTGAAGCCTTGTTCGTAGATTACAGTTCTGAGAATTCAGAAGTCTTGCTGATATCGAAGCCATTTTGGAGTGTGTGTGTAATTTGATGTGAATGGTGCAGTGTTCGGCATTTCTCTGCAGTTGCAAGATTTGTAGGCTGTGGTATTATATCTTGGTGTTTATCTGTGGTCTGTGATATCAAGTGTTGATATTTATCTGTGGTCTGTGATAGCAAATGTTGATGTTTATCTGTGGTCTATGATAGCAAGTCTTGATTTTCATCTGTGGTCTGTGATAGCAAGTGTTGATGTTTATCTGTAGTCTGTGATAGCAAGTGTTGATGATTATCTGTCGTGTGTGATACCAAGTCTTGTGTTTATCTGTTCTCTGTGATAGCAAGTCTTGGTGTTTATCTGTAGTCTGTGATAGCAAGTGTTGATGATTTTTTGTAGTGCGTGATACCAAGTCTTATGTTTTTCTGTGTTCTATGGTAGCAAGTCATGTTGAATGTGTGTGTGTGTGTAGTGAGTGCTGACAGCTGAAGACTGCACACTCTGGTACTACTGTTGGTGACTTATGATCAACCATGTTATTGGCCACTAATCACCCCTGGTATTGCTACTGGAGACGACTAATCACTCGTGATAATGCTTCTGGTGATGGAAAAATCAACGACTTTAAAAAGAAATTAGTAGAGCTGATTACTTGTCTAACAAACTTGTATTAAAATGCAATTCAAGACTGAAGGCTTACGGGTTCCTCCTGGTGACCCAGCTCCCACTTATCATAGGCGACTTGGGCTCCTAATACCCCCCTGATGCGCTGCATTGCACATTGAAGCATTTCGGGGATGATCTCACCACTTCAAACAACATTCTCTCCGTTCCCCTTCGCGGCTACAGAATTTCAATAGGATTCGTCGGAGCAGAAGTTGCCTTGAGGGAAGGGAGGCTGGTATTTGGGCAACCCTTTCCCCTTCTTGATGAGAAAGGATGCCATGAGACATTCTCATCTCTCGAGAAGAAGATCATGTGTAGTTGCCCGACACAGCATCTATGAAACACATTTTTATTGTGTATAATTGTTGTAACTAGTCAATTGTGTAACTTTTGAATTTGTTTAATGAAGCAGACACACTCACAAATGTTACCAGAGGTCGTATACTTTATATATATATATATATATATATATATATATATATATATATATATATATATATATATATATATATATTATATATATATTATATATACCCACACTCAGCATATCATGGCAGCCAGCCCCACCAGCACACTATGAGATAATTCCCTGTACACAGAAGACCTTAACCTGATATTCCAAAGTAAAGACCTCACCACTGACGAGGCCCTATACTCACCATCTCCAAGAAAGTCTGGAGCCGCGACTCCCGTTACCTTATTCCATTAAGGCTTTCAACAATCTCGTCATTTTTGCAGAGCAACTCAAATATTTTCCCAGTGTTGCGTGATCGGCGGGGCTGTGTTGTGTGTGTGTGTGTGTGGTTTACCAGGGGGATGGTGTCTTGTGTTGTACAGTCTACCTTTGATGACCAGACCATACACTAGAATGTGAAGGGACGACGACGTTTCGGTCCGTCCTGGACCATTCTCAGACCATTCACTCAGTCTATCTTTATTTATTTTGGGAAGTTTACCTTCATTTAATGGTTTACATAGTACAAATATAGCAGGGAGGGGATAAGGGACTGTTGCCCTTGACAACGAAGCAGTAAATATCGACGTTCGACATTATGTCTAGGTGATTTCATTTTAAAATTCAACAGGAAATAAATGAAATTACAAAATTACGTCAATTACAGTGGGATAAAAAAAGGTGCTAAAATTTTATATACTATTGCATTTTATTCATTAAAAGGTTATTTTACAATTTGCACAACGCATATAAACATGACCGCCACTAATGAGAGTTCCCAACAGCTAATTAAGTGATTACGAACTTCACATCACACACTTTATATATATTATATAAACACACTTCTAAATATATATATATATATATATATATATATATATATATATATATATATATATATATATATATATATATATATATAAACTGGTAGCACATTTTCATTTAGACATGTTTCATTGAATATGACTGCATATTCTACTTTAAATATATTCTTGTTTAGGGCTTCTATCCCTCTGACTAGTGCTCTTGCATCTTGGATTAATCGAAAGAACATTTCTCCAATTGTCATCTCTGTTCGGCAATTATTAAAATAATAATTTAACTGTGGAATGTAATACACAATTTATAAATTTACACAACGTTTCGAACCTACATGGTTCATTCTCAAGTGATGGGACTGTACTGGGTGTATTTGATTTATATCATTAGGGAGGTCAGGAACATAATAAAAATAGGTAAGGAGTTCGGGATAAAGGGGGAGAAGAATAGGGCATAAATGGGCGACGTAAATGGGAAAGAATAGAGCGGAGAAAAGAGAGGAAGCACATGTAAGGAGTAATTAGGTGTAGTGGGTGTGGCGTTTTGAGCAGTGTCGTCTACTTTGGTATCTTCGTGTTCCGGTCTTGGTCTTACTCTCGTGGTGGGTAGAGTGAATAGTTCAGTTATTTGGGGATTTATTGTGGGTTGTTTGCCTTTTAAATGAATGGCTTCAAGAATTTTGTTACCTTCTAATCAAGACGATTACAAATTCTTCTGACCAGACCTGTTTGGTGGTCTGGTCAACTATGTTGTTCGACGCGACTGCTCGTGTGAATCACAGCCTGGTTGATCAGGTATCATTTAAAGGTGTTTAACACTACACATGACTCACACCT
>NC_091169.1:38542965-38557965 GCF_040958095.1 Procambarus clarkii
TAACGAAAATAGAAAATTTTTTACTCAAGTTAAGACGACGTTTATTACTTAAAAATTGAGATTTCTGCTTAAAAAAATACTAAAATATTCGTTGGTTTTTTGCGTGTTTTTTTCTTGGTTATTCACTGACTGGAATATTTTAGTATGCGTTCGATACCAGAAAAGAAAATGAGGGGAATTTTTAAGCTTAAATTATTGAATTAAAAATAGTATCTGATATATTAAGTTTTCTTTTGGAGTAAATCTGGGGACTTCAAGTGAAGCAGGGTTAAGCTAGGGACGTCATGTTCAGAGATCGGGCCGCGGGGTCGTTGATCCTCGAAATCAACAACAGGTTGGTATAGTGTATGAGGTATTCCAGAGCAGGTGTATTGACCATCTTGCAGAGGTGTGTGTGCACCGATGTTTTGAGTTATGCAAGTTTGCAGTATATTGTTTTTGGTCATCACAACATCGTTGATGTTCTCAGGGAAACAGATGGGCCGTTGTCCCCTGGACATGATCTTCGAGTCTCTCCCATGTTGATATCCATTTGCTATCCTGCAACATATCATTTAATTATTGAAAATATTGCATGGCGCTTCTTCAGGATAGTACCGTCTCTATCTCAATGCATTCCTCGAGCTCCGTGTTCCCTCAGGATCAAGATCACGACACGAGAAATCACAAGAAATCAAGAAATCAAGAAAGAAATCACAAGAAATCAAGAAAGAAATCCCAAGAAATCAAGAAAGAAATCACAAGAAATCAAGAAATCAAGAAAGAAATCACAAGAAATCAAGAAAGAAATCACAAGAAATCAAGAAAGAAATCACAAGAAATCAAGAAATCAAGATCACAGCCCATTAAAAAAAAATTAATGAATGTCCTAAATCAAAGACTAATGAAGCATTCCTGTAATGAAAATTATTCAACATTCATGTTCTCCAACCAGTGAATATCAAACACGCTCCTTACTATGCATCTAGCTTCCCCGTTAGGTGAAAATTACCCCCAATGTGATTCATAATTCATCTGCCATATTACACAACCCATAAATCAAAACCATGCTCAGCAACCAGGACAAAATTCCCATCTTGGAACCTAATTTAGAAGCCAAATAATTATGGCCGACATGAAGTTTTTTTTAGGTACAGTTAAATTGCTCTACATTTGTACTATTACAGCAGAACTTGTTGAACACTGAACACCCGCACGACGCCTTCACCATACACGATAGATATCTGCCTTATCTGCCTATCTATAACCACCCAATCCCACTCAATATTTCAGTAGCAACAGTAAAGCATGTGCAAGTATATTGTCCTGTAGTGCTAACTGGTGATGCAAACGCTGGCACTAAGATTGATTTCAACGATAATTAATGATTCCCTCCCCCCCCCCCCCCCTTGCGATAGAGTAATTGCCTAGTTAAATCAATCCTAATTTATGGGGTAACAGATAATCAGCACCAGTCGATGCTCCAATGAGCAACAGGCATTTAACCTCTCCAGGCTTCGTTCCAATTACTGCATGATTAATTATCTCAACAAAGGTATATTTATATTGAACAGCTGACCTTATAGTGTGGGTCTTACGGGTTATAAACTGCGTTAGTTATTAAGACCACAATTGCTTACTAACGAGCAACATGTATGCTTTAGAACGGATCGTAGACCAAGAGGGAACTATCAAGAGAAAGCGTGAAGCCATTACGACTATATAGCACCAAGAAGGGGTCAGGAAAAGGATTTGGGGTGGGACAGGGAGGAAGGAATTGTACCCAACAACTTGGACGGTCGGGGATTGAACGCCAACCTGCATGAAGCGAGACCGTCGTTCTACCGTCTGACTCAAGATGTTGGGCCAAAGGGAAGTCAACTCTCATTGGATACACCAAGAACAGGGCTGTGTTTGGTGGTGGGCTTAAGGCTTAGCAACCTGTGGACTCTGCCCAATGGCTATAATATGCAAGAGTGGCGTCGGTTCGAGCATCAATCAATGTTATCGACGTTAATTTAACGATGGATCAATGTTGATGACGTACATTCGACACTGAACTGACGTTACTCGTGGATAATATTGCCATTGGGCTATTAGGGCCAATACAGTAGTTTACTGACCAAACAGCGGGTATACCTTAGCCCTGAACATATGGGTCAGAACTAAGGTAACCCACTAAGGTAACCTCATAGTGTAGAAACAGAGGAACGGGAGTATACCTGTTGGAGTATATCTTACAATGTGAGTTATACCTCCTATCTCATCAGTACTTCCATAATGCTTTACTCATAGCATTTCGGGCAAGGTGTGGGGGAAAAAAACACAGACTAAACTACCATAATGCTTGTATATTTATATGCTATGTATTGTGTTCTGAATAATATATTGAATGAATGATGCTTGTGTATGTATAACTTTCTTTTACAACATTCATTATGTATTAAAAAAGGAGCTAATTATATGTTTTCATTTGTATTTTACTCGTTAAAACAACTGACAAAAGACAAAGCTTTGTGCAATTTTTTCCATCATAAAAAAATGGAAATCCTTGCACCCTGATTCACGGCAAACTTATTAATTCTTAGCGACGCGAAGCGTACACCAAAATAACCCTTCTATCCCTGTTCCATAAGTGTGTTGTTTCCGCGACGCAGGCCCACTTTTAATTAAAGATTGATCTGGATGAGACTAAAAGTAATTTTTGAATCTGCTAGAATGATAAGTAATTAGCGACAGCGAATGGCATTATAGAACCTCAAGATGAACATTAAAGATTGATCAATGGAGCGTCTCAAGTTGGAGAAAATCATGAGTGGACGAAATGAAAATTGAATAATATTATTGAACCGTATAGTTCCTTACTGAAGAGGTATTATAGCTATCTTATCTTGAGGTTATCCTGAGATGATTTCGGGGCTTAGCGTCCTCGACCAGGCCTCCTTTTTGTTACACACCCACCAGAAAGCAGCCCGTAACAGCTGTCTGACTCCCAGGTACCTATTTACTGCTAGGTAACAGGGGCATCAAGGTGAAAGAAACATTTTGTTCATTTGTCTCCACCGGGGATCGAACCCGGAACCTCAGGACTACGAATCCGAAGCGCTGTTCACCCAGCTGTCAGTCATCCTTGTCAGCTGGTTATAACTAAATGATGTTTTGTTTACTAAGATCTTGAAATCATTAATGAATTCGTTTTCTGATTTATTTTACATGATTGATGGAATATCCGGTGGTGATTGGGGTCTATATCTGTCTTTGGCTGTCTCTATCTTTGTCTCTCTGTTCCTGTTCCTGCTTTTGTCTGTCTTCCATGTCTCTCGCTATCTCTTTTTCTCTCTCTCTCTTGTCTCGCGCTTTCTCACCTTTTCTCAGACCATATAATCCTGGTAAATACACTGTAACAAGAACACTAGTTTCAGTATTGTTTGTGGTGTGTGTGTATATGTGTGCGTGTGTATGTGAGTGTATGTGTATGTGTATGTGTATGTGTACTCATCTATTCACCTATTTGTGCTTGTGGGGGTTGAGCTTTGTCTCTTTGGTCCCGCCTCTCAACCGTCAATCAACTGGTGTACAGATTCCTGAACCTTACTGGGTTCTATAAGATCTACACTTGAAACTGTCTATGGAGTCAGCCTCCACCACATCACTTCCTAGTGCATTCCATTTACTAACTACTCTAACACTGAAAAAAATTCTTTCTAATGTCTCTGTTATGCATGCGTGTTTATGTGTGAAAACACAATACACACCACGAAGAAGTTAGACAAAAATAATAATTTCACTCTCGCACTGTCCCTCACATTTCTACCAACGCCCTGCCGCTGAAGCCATCTGTGCAAGCAACGTGTCGACCCACAACGACCCGAGAGCAGTTTACGAGAGAAGGCGCCAGAGGACGGCCCCTTAGCGGGCCGCCCCTGGGGGCTACAGAGAGACCATCAAAAAGACATTAATCCCCTGGGCCTCATCGGCGCGGCGCCCCCCACAGCCTTGCTACCGTCAGGCTGGGGACATTTTATGGCTCCTGGCTTGTGCGCCTCCACCCCCTTGCAGGCTGTAATGGTCCAGAGAACAGTAGCGAGGGTTTAAATACCGGGTTTGTACACTAAGGTTCTGTTGCTAGCGTTAATGTGTTAATGCTACTGTGATATGAGCAAACATTGGTATAAGCTGCCAAATCATCAGTATACAGCTATACAGACTACCAATTTTTTGTTTGTATGCATTAACATAGCCTTCAAAAGTGATGAGGAGTTACTGTATGATGAGAAGTCACTGTAGAGATGAGGAGTCACTGTAGTGATGAGGTATAGACACAAAAGAACAAGTTATGGAAATGATAGCTTATCAGCATGAGTGCCCCTTGAAGTATCTGAGTACCATATTCCCTGCCCTGCTGCTCTTGGTTCACCCAAACTTCCTCCCTGATCAATCATATATTCACCGTTCCTGTTCCATCCATAGACACCCAACACCCTTCCTGTTTCACTTGTGGGCACCCAACACCCTTCCTGTTTCACTTGTGGGCACCCAACACGCTTCCTGTTTCACTTGTGGGCACCCAACACCATTCCTGTTTCACTTGTGGGCACCCAACACCCTTCCTGTTTCACTTGTGGGCACCCAACACGCTTCCTGTTTCACTTGTGGGCACCCAACACGCTTCCTGTTTCACTTGTGGGCACCCAACACGCTTCCTGTTTCACTTGTGGGCACCCAACACGCTTCCTGTTTCACTTGTGGGCACCCAACACGCTTCCTGTTTCACTTGTGGGCACCCAACACCATTCCTGTTTCACTTGTGGGCACCCAACACCCTGTTTCACTTGTGGGCACCCAACACGCTTCCTGTTTCACTTGTGGGCACCCAACACCCTTCCTGTTTCACTTGTGGGCACCCAACACCCTTCCTGTTCCACCCATAAACATCCCAACACCCATCCTGTTCCACCAATGGACACCCAACACCACATTCACCCTCCCAGCTCACCACAGTGTTAATAATGCGAGGAATGAAGACAATGAAATAAATACCCAAATGATACAAATGAAAATATAGCCAAAATATGTCAGGTGCAAAGGCTATTAAATTAACAGATCAGGATTTGCTTGGTCGGGGCGACGGGCCTGTCATATACAGAGCAAGTATGTGTCATTTATGGCGCAAGTATGTGTCATGTATACACAGCAGGCGAGGTCAACTATACAGAGAGTGAGTGGTTGTGTGACGCAAGATTCGTGCTGTACGCAAACGTCATTCGTCCGCCAGATTACTCTTCAAGTCCCTTGGTCGTACGATGGGTTGGGTCTGACAGCCTTGCAGCTAAAGTGTCTAGTGAATATACCTGTAGTGTGTACTCATCTATTTGTGCTTGCAGGGGTTGAGCTTTGGCTCTTTGGTCCCACCTCTCAACTGTCAATCAACTGGTGTACAGATTCCTAAGTCTACTGGGCTCTATCATATCTACATTTGAAACTGTGTATGGAGTCAGCCTCCACCACATCACTGCCTAATGCATTCCATCCGTTAACTATTCTGACACTGAAAAAGTTCCTTCTAACGTCTCTGTGGCTCATGTGGGTACTCAGTTTCCACCTGTGTCCCCTTGTTCGCGTCCCACCAGTGTTGAATAGTTTGTCTTTGTTTACCCACATATGTGTGTGTGTGTGTGTGTGTGTGTGTGTGTGTGTGTGTGTGTGTGTGTTTGTGTGTGTGTGTGTGTGTGTGTGTGTGTGTGTGTGTGTGTGTGACGGTATCAGACCACGAAGAAAGAATTAAGACCGAAATTTCCTTAAGTACTTTTATATTATTAAATACAAAAGTACTTATGCTTAATTGTATTATACTTGTATAATACACTAAAGACTCATCTGGTCTTTCCATTCACAGAATACAGCATTATGCATTCAATGACAAAGATTGTTTCTTTGCTGAAGAATAATTAAAATTAAAATGGGTCTGCCATTACACAAGAGAGTCCTGGGAATTCCTTTGAACTAGTCGATATCGCAACAGACATGCTTCTTGCATGGTCGGCGTTCGATCCTCGATGAGTTTCGTCGACTTGTTTTGTTTACATATCCCAGCTTCTTTTCCTCATATGCCAGCTCCTAGTCCTTATATCCACTACGGGCTCACCATAGCCCGTGCTACTTGGAACATTTTGTTCCAAGTAGCTAATTTTAAACAACAACAACCTTATATCCCTTGCGAGTGCTATATATTCTTATTGGCAATTTAGCCTCATAATTTCCCTGTCTTTCCCGTGAAGACAGGGAAATAAAATTTTCTCCTCAAGGCAGGAGAAATTTAGCATTCTCGTGAAGAGAATCTCTCTCTCTCTCTCTCTCTCTCTCTCTCTCTCTCTCTCTCTCTCTCTCTCTCTCATGACGTTGTTTTTAGTTTTAATGTCCCCGCGGCCCCTAACCAGGCCTCGTGGTTGGTGGTCTGGTCAACCAGGCTGTTGGACGCCTTTGTTCGCAGTCACACGTAGGAATCACAGCTCAGTTAATCAAATATCCTTAGAAGGTGTTTTTCAAGTTCCCTTTTTACCTCTACCATCTTTTGTCTATTGATCGACATCTACAATTTAGAGTCTCAAAATGTGGGCTCTACAAATCGTTTAAATATATATATATATATAAAAACAATATAAAAAAACTAATTTCATTGTAAGATCCCAATTTATGAGAGCTAAACGACACACCAGAAGATGAGGAGACGACTACGTTTTTCATCCCCTCACAATCGACTCGATAATGATTCAGGACGGACCGAAAGGTCGTCGTCTCCTCACAATCGACTTGATAAGGGTCCAGGACGGACCGAAACGTCGTCGTCTTCTCCTCTTTTGGTGTGTGGTTTAGTTCTCTTGTCTTCAAGCCACGTTATTGTGACTCATCGTCTGCATCCCAAAGTACTGGTGGACGTATATCCATGTCCCAGAGTACTGGTGGACGTATATCCATGTCCCAGAGTACTGCTGGACGTATATCCATGTCCCAGAGTACTGGTGGACGTATATCCATGTCCTAGAGTACTGCTAGACGTATATCCATATCCCAGAGTACTGCTAGACGTATATCCATATCCCAGAGTACTGGTGGACGTATATCCATATCCCAGAGTACTGGTGGACGTATATCCATTCCCAGAGTACTTCTGGACACGCATCCACATGCCAGAGTACTTCTGGATGAACATCCAACAGCTTGATAAAAAGTGAAAGATGAATAGACAAAAAAGTGCAAGGAAGAACCAGAGAGAGAGAGAGAAAGAGGGGGGGGTGAGATAAAGAAAAAAGGACAGAGAGAGAGAGAGAGAGCTGATAGGATATAATTTCTGCGAACATCAGGCAAAATAATTCTCAGATTCAAAAATAAGACTTGTTATGATCAAGGAGCGTCGCGTCTGCAAGGGTCGTTCAGAAAATCAGCCATTTGGAAAGTTTTGGGAATCCCAAAAGCAGCTTATATTTCCGAACCCCCATAATATCTCATCTCTATTTATGGAGGTCGTACTTAATGTTTATCCTCATCCCACGTTAATCCTGTGCAATTTGCTACGTAAGCTTTAAACCACCGAGAGAGAGAGAGAGGAGGATGGCCTCATCACAAATATATTTCTCGAAATTAGCACTCGTGGGTTGGGTGGATAGACCGCGACGTGTACGAATGAATGTCTCAGTTGCCTTGAGATCAAAGCCCTCAGAGGAAGAGATTATGAAAATATCCTGAAGAGCTACAGAACTGCGCTCAGGCGAACTCTTTGAGTGACAGTCGAGAATATCATATCAAATGATTACTGGTAATTTTTACCAGAGAAGCAAAACAAAAAATTATATGTATATATTTTTATGATGGCATTTTGTGAGCGCGTAATTAAGCCAATCAATTTCTTTTGCTGAAATGTGTGTGATTTATTTCATCATTTAGGTATGAAAAAATAGTCTGTGCTGTTGGTTCGCATCTGGAGAGGATCGGATCATTGGAAGACATCAAAGGCGTCCTGGATATATATAACAAAGTTACACCTGCTTTACTTGAACCTAATTATGTTTAGAACAACGACTTGTGTGTTCGTTCCGTCCCGTCTTCTCGCCTAATACCTCGCATTCAAGGAATCGACCAATCCGTTAGAAATGCGACATATTAGTAGAAAATAAAGCACCGAAATATTTGCGTGTTCCATGTATTAATCTCGATAGGTAGCGTGAATTTGCTGGGGGGGGGGGATGCGTTTCTCGTTAGATAAAACAGTTGCACATTTTTACGGAGTTGCAAATATAGAAAAAGGGTTGCGTGATAAATTAAACCCCCGAGACCGCTTGATATAATGTGTCTATTTAGTGAACTGGAACATTTTATCTCCAGTTTGTAATTCAATTCGAAGCGAAGACGTTAACAGGGTCGTAGAAGAGGACTAAACTCCTTCTCCATCCCCAGCTTAACAAACAACTTTCTTCCCCACACACACACGCTAACATTAACAACCTCAATCAAATTACCCAAGTGCCGCTCTTATTGTATTCCCTCCGAAAACACACGTGATTGTTTGGTTAGGCCAAGATTGATGCTCAACCATCGGGTCGTGTCCACACTCTTCCGTTATCCATTGTTATTTGAGAGACCACTTTACCTGCCGGACCTTCGTGGAACACATTCTTCACACTTCGATCCCCTTAGGAGACGACTTTTGCCCTTAGGTACCCTTAGGTACCCTTAGGACACTGCCTTTACCCTTGGGCTCCCTGATGATACTATCATTGAGACACTTAGAGGAGGGACACGAACAAGGGGACACAGGTGGAAACTTAGTACCCAGATGAGTCACAGAGACATTAGAAAGAATTTGTTCAGTGTCAGAGTAGTTAATAAATGGAATGCATTAGGAAGTGATGTGGTGGAGGCTGACTCCATACACAGTTTCAAATGTAGATATGATAGAGCCCAGTAGGCTCAGGAATCTGTACACCAGTTGATTGACGGTTGAGAGGCGCGACGAAAGAGCCAAAGCTCAAACCCCCGCAAGCACAATTAGGTGAGTACAATTAGGTGAGTACAATTAGGTGAGTACTTCACTCCTTGTAACACATTGGGATACTACCAATCCCAATTTTCATCCTGGGAATGTTTTCTTTGTATGGTGAGGGATATCTACATTTTGTTTACTGTTGCTGCCGGAGGCTGCTAGTTTATTGTGCACCCCATACTCATCCGGTGAGTGGTAGCGCAAAAAGGATTACAGAGGGAACACAAATGGGTCTTAATCAAATCTCAGTGAGAAGTTTTACTTGCACAGTTTCGCCTAATCTGCACACTTTATGACAGCTAGTAAGACATGAACATTGCTTCACATATTTTACTCCCGGAGTAAAATATATGAATACTGTTCACTTGGTCAAAATTCACCTGAACACAACACTAATGGAGACAATATTTATGAACACAACAATATCAAATACAACGTCAGTGGACCCAGCAGACCTCATATGGAATCGCTATTGACTCGTGAACTGAAAGAGAACACAAGAGCAATTGAGAGACGGCTTCGTTGGACCAGCAAATAAATAATACCTTAGACTCAGTCGTCAAACAGTGTTAGGGAGCAACCTCCTGGGGAAATCATTTAATTTGAGGTTGGATGTGGGGTTTGGGACGTGAGCTTGGAAGAGGTTTGTGGCCTTAAGAGGGTATGGAGGCAATTGAAGTGTGGAGGCTTTTGGGAATGGGGAGTGGGGGGAGGGTTTGGGAATGTGGAAGGTGTCTTTTGAGATTTGAACGAAAGAAGTTGTTACAGGTAGGTTGTGGGGGGTTAAGGAATCAGGGTTAGGTTATGATCTGCTTACGGAAAGTTTGTCAGGTCTGTTCTGCTTGGGGGGTTCAGAGCAGGATCAGCTAGGGTCTTCTTAGAGGAGGACAACTAGTACAGGTCTTGTCTACTTCAAGGTATCAGGGTGAAATCTGGCCTGCTTGGAGAGTGGGGGTAGCAGGATCTGGCCTGCTTGAAGGGTGGAGTAGCAGGGTGAGATCTGGCCTGCTTGGAGGGTGGGGGTAGCAGGATCTAGCCTGCATGGAGGGTGGGGTAGCAGGATCTGGCCTGCATGGAGGGTGAGGCAGCAGGATCTGGCCTGCATGGAGGGTGAGGCAGCAGGATCTGGCCTGCTTGGAGGGTGAGGCAGCAGGATCTGGCCTGCTTGGAGGGTGAGGCAGCAGGATCTGGCCTGCTTGGAGGGTGAGGTAGCAGGATCTGGCCTGCTTGGAGAGGAGGAAAGGGACGAATAAAAGCGACATTTACCCACACCATGTCTCCATGTCTCCCGCTCTCCACTTAATTCCACACTCTTGCTCTCACCACTATTGACCAGCTAAGAGGCTTTTCATGTTCAAGAGCTATTTTTTCCCTATACAATTTTTTCCCTCCCGTTGTGACTATGAAGGAAAAAGTCCTAACGTGTCTCAGTTGAATGGTATCTGTAACAAAAAAGAAGTATATTCAGTAATTTGAAAAAAAATAATTGTGTAAGAATCATCTTTTGGGTGTTAAAATCTGTGTAAAATACATTGATTTTCTCTGAAACTGCGTATATATTTACACACACACACACACACACACACACACACACACACACACACACACACACACACACACACACACACACACACACACACACACATTTTATATATATATATATATATATATATATATATATATATCCTTTCTATCAATCGGATATGATAGAAAGGATGATATCAGTTATTCTAACATGAACTTTATCTGTGTTTTGCTATTTTTTCTTTACTTGAGAAAGAAGTTGAAAAATTAACTCTCCAAAGTTCATTTTACACAATTCCTAAGACCTGACGCTAAGAGATACTACTGTTTCGTTGACCTCACTAACAATCTTGTGTACTACTGTCACTTGCACGTAGGATGCTGATTTTCGAAAGAATTAACAGATTATCTTATATTTCATAGCGTTTCATTCTCATTGTTTCTCAATTGCAAAACTTTTCATGGCTCTGTTCACCTACCGCACCAGTTGGCTTTAAGTTGCAATTGCAGAAATTGGCTTTTTTAAGTTGCATTCATCAGTCGGTGAATGTTTCAACCTGAATATAATTCTACTTTGACAAGTTCAAATATGTTGAACTTATGGTCTATTTTTATCACTAGATCTTACATTATATTGTTACAAAAGACTGTTTTGGGGGAAAACTTTTGTTTGAAGCTGCTTCAGTAAGCTGTCTCATTGAAGCATTATATAATATTCATGGACCATAGACTTATGGTCTATTTTTATCACTAGATCTTACATTATATTGTTACAAAAGACTATTTTGGGGGAAACTTTTGTTGAAAGCTGCTTCAGTAAGCTGCAATAGAAAGCTGCCTCATGGAAGCATGATATAATTCTCCTCCTTCTTCAAGTGGGCCCACTGGAAAAGTTTAGTAAGTCGGTGGGATCACACGCAAGAGTAATTTGCTTGACCTTTGATTTAGCGTAGCTAGTAATTAGTCAGTCCGGTTTCCTTTACTCAACATGAGTGCCAAAGGGGGTGTTAAAGAGGGGTGCCAAAGTTCATAGCGGCTTCGTTTGAGAGCCAATGGCAAAGGTTAAGTGGGTGCCACTTTGGCAATTTGCAGTTTCCGAGAGTAATATTGATTTCCAGTAAAGTATCACACATTTTATTGATCAAACGAATGGCAAGTGTTTGGTCCTTTTGTTGGAGGTCCGTTCAAGTCTGGTTAGTGAACTAATTTGTCAGATTTATAGTGAAGATGTTATCAATAGTCTCTCTCTCTCTCTCTCTCTCTCTCTCTGTCTCTCTCTCTCTGTCTCTCTCTCTCTGTCTCTCTCTCTGTCTCTCTCTCTGTCTCTCTCTCTGTCTCTCTCTCTCTGTCTCTCTCTGTCTCTCTCTCTGTCTCTCTCTCTGTCTCTCTCTCTCTCTCTCTGTCTCTCTCTCTCTCTCTCTCTCTCTCTCTCTCTCTCTCTCTCTCTCTCTCTCTCTCTCTCCCTGTCTCTCTCTCTGTCTCTCTCTCTCTCTGTCTCTCTCTCTGTCTCTCTCTCTCTGTCTCTCTCTCTCTGTCTCTCTCTCTGTCTCTCTCTCTGTCTCTCTCTCTCTCTCTCTCTCTCTCTCTCTCTCTCTCTCTCTCTCCCTGTCTCTCTCTCTGTCTCTCTCTCTGTCTCTCTCTCTCTCTGTCTCTCTCTCTGTCTCTCTCTCTGTCTCTCTCTCTGTCTCTCTCTCTGTCTCTCTCTCTCTCTCTCTCTCTCTCTCTCTCTCTCTCTCTCTCTCTCTCTCTCTCTCTCTCTCTCTCTGTCTCTGTCTCTCTCTCTCTGTCTCTCTCTCTCTGTCTCTCTCTCTGTCTCTCTCTCTCTGTCTCTCTCTCTCTGTCTCTCTCTCTGTCTCTCTCTCTCTCTCTCTCTCTCTCTCTCTCTCTCTCTCTCTCTCTCTCTCTCTCTCTCTCTCTCTCTCTCTCTCTCTCTCTCTCCCTGTCTCTCTCTCTGTCTCTCTCTCTCTCTCTCTCCCTGTCTCTCTCTCTGTCTCTCTCTCTCTCTGTCTCTCTCTCTCTCTGTCTCTCTCTCTGTCTCTCTCTCTGTCTCTCTCTCTGTCTCTCTCTCTGTCTCTCTCTGTCTCTCTCTCTGTCTCTCTCTCTCTCTCTCTCTCTCTCTCTCTCTCTGTCTCTCTCTGTCTCTCTCTCTGTCTCTCTCTGTCTCTCTCTCTCTCTCTCTCTCTCTCTCTCTCTCTCTCTCTCTCTCTCTCTCTCTCTCTCTCTCTCTCTCTCTCTCTCTCTCTCTCTCTCTCTCTCTCTCTCTCTCTCTCTCTCTCTCTGTCTCTCTCTCTCTCTGTCTCTCTCTCTCTCTGTCTCTCTCTCTCTCTCTGTCTCTCTCTCTCTCTGTCTCTCTCTCTCTGTCTCTCTCTCTCTGTCTCTCTCTCTGTCTCTCTCTCTCTGTCTCTCTCTCTGTCTCTCTCTGTCTCTCTCTGTCTCTCTCTCTCTCTCTCTCTCTCTGTCTCTCTCTCTCTGTCTCTCTCTGTCTCTCTCTGTCTCTCTCTGTCTCTCTCTCTGTCTCTCTCTCTGTCTCTCTCTCTCTCTCTCTCTCTCTCTCTCTCTCTCTCTCTCTCTCTCTCTCTCTCTCTCTCTCTCCTCTTCCCACTAAGTTTGCGACCGCAGTAGGTTACACAAGACCAAAAATTTCTTGTAAGGAGTCAGCAGGGGCATCGTTACTGTGAGTCATGGGGCCGATTGCCAACACTGTTTCAGCTCGTGAGCCTCGTTACACCCGTCTTCCTTAGTCTCTTTCACATTTTCCCTCTTCCTTCTCCTCCTTCTCCTCTTCCTACTGCAATATTGACTCATGAGTCAGACACATTGACTGTTTTATGAGGCGTCTCGATCCTTTGTCTATTTATATTCGATGAGTTATGAGGTGAAATAGTGACGAGGTACTCAGCCTTGTTATCAGTACTCAGCCTTGTTATCAGTACTCAGCCTTGTTATCAGTACTCAGCCTTGTTATCAGTACTCATCAGTGTTCTGAGTCTCTGCCTTGTTCTCGATAATCAGTCTTGTTCTTAGTAGTCTCCATTGTTCTCAAGGTAAAAAGATATATGTATGGTGCTTGGGGAAGGTGTTTGGGGGACAAGAGTAGTGTTTTTGACAGATGTTGATGTGGGTAAGTGTTGTGGTTTTGACAGATGTTGATGTGGGTATGTGTAGTGGTTTTGACAGATGTTGATGTGGGTAAGTGTTGTGGTTTTGACAGATGTTGATGTGGGTATGTGTAGTGGTTTTGATAGATGTTGATGTGGGTAAGTGTAGTGGTTTTGACAGATGTTGATGTGGGTATGTGTAGTGGTTTTGACAGATGTTGATGTGGGTATGTGTAGTGGTTTTGATAGATGTTGATGTGGGTAAGTGTAGTGGTTTTGACAGATGTTGATGTGGGTATGTATAGTGGTTTTACCAAGGGGAGAGTGTGGGAATTAGTAGAAGGGGTGGATGTGAATATCGATGTTGAATGATGTACAAGTTGTTAGGAATGTTGATAGGAAAACATCCTCAACTTACAAGCTGGTGACCAGGGTTCAGTGCCAGGGACCAACAGAAACTGTTGGGCACTTTTCACCTGATGCGGCTGTTCACTTAGCAGGAAAGTAGGTACCCTGGATTTATGCAATCTTGTATATTGTATTCTATGGAAGATCAGCCGGTGATTAGGGAGTGGGAGACCTCGATAAACCTAAGTACAAGTTTCCTGTTTATGGCAACGGGAACTGTTATCTACGACCCGTTGCTATCCTGGTGATAGCAGGAGAGATATGTTACCCTCAGACCCGATGCTATCACAACCTGTCTTCCTACAAAGAACGTCGTATTTCGCTCGTATGTGTTACATAAAGCCAAAAAATTGTCTCACTAGAAAATGGAAGCGGCTGGTGAAAATAACATACTGTCCTGTTTTCTGTTTTGGGTTCTCTGGTAGGTTAGGAGAAGACACTTTAAACTGACCATTTTCTTGACGTTGAGAAACCTTTAGAAGACGGGTTGTGCTATCACCAAGATAGCAACGGGTCTGAGGGGATAACAGAAGACTTCTCCATAACCAACAGGGGCCTCGTAGCCTGGTGGATAGCGCGCAGGACTCGTAATTCTGTGGCGCGGGTTCGATTCCCGCACGAGGCAGAAACAAATGGGCAAAGTTCTTTCACCCTAAATGCCCCTGTTACCTAGCAGTGAATAGGTACCTGGGAGTTAGTCAGCTGTCACGGGCTGCTTCCTGGGGGTGGAGGCCTGGTCGAGGACCGGGCCGCGGGGACACTAAAGCCCCGAAATCATCTCAAGATAACCTCAAGATAACCAACAGACTCTCAAACAAATCTCCTCGATTTCGGAATATTTCTTTACTGTATTTATTTATCGGCATTTTATAAGTATTTGTATAAGTCGGATTTTTGTTGATACAACGGGGAATTGTATCTTAATTAACCTGAAAAGGTAGCATTTTTGTTCGG
>NC_091169.1:38562965-38635465 GCF_040958095.1 Procambarus clarkii
AAGAAAGTAAATAAGATTAAGAACACCCAAAATGGAGGAATGCAAGAAAGTAATCAATACTGATTGCTCAAACTGACACGTGAGGAGGAATTCAAGAAAGCAAAACAAGACTGAGGTTACAAGTTGATAAACGAGCTTGAGTGACGTAAAGAAGGTTGGGGTGGTGGAAGGGTGAACGACCCGGGCTCCTAATAGCCCGTCACATTTTGACGTATTCTCAAAGGCAAAAAATTGTCGTACTGGAAAACGGAAGCGGCTCACGAAATTGACATACTGTCCTGTATTCTGTTTTGGGTCCTCTGATAGGTTAGAATAAGGGCCCTTTAAGTACAACAATTTCTTGACGTTGGGTAACCTTAGGAGGACGGGCTTGGGGGGGGGAGGGTGGAGAGGCAGGGGATCCGAGCAAAGGGTCATCCATTCCCTTCAGAGCAGTGAATAGTGCGCGCAAGCCAGCGAAGAAACATCTCTCTGCTACCAGACTCACCATTCATCACCTCACCAAGATTGTCCGGCTGCAATTTCTCTGGGGCGGAGGTGATCAGCGCCCCGGGATCGGAAAACTTTGAAATATGTCCTTACATCTGTTCCTCAGCCCCCCCCCCCCCCTCCAGACAGTCTAGAAGTGGAAGGAAAACAAAAATAAAAGAGCTCCTCCTTAGTTTGTTAGACCTCCCTTCGCAGAAAACGGTGACTAGTTCATGACGAAGTAATGACTTTAAGTTTTTTTTAACTTATTTTCTTGAGAAAGTCATAATCAATTAAGTAAATGCCTAAGGGCCGTGATGAGGGTTCGAACCTACACACAGGATGTTCCCAGCTGTGCCTAAGTCAACTTTATAATCACAGAAATCACAATATTTTGTGATTGTGATTTAAGTTATAATCATATTCGTTTTCCATTGCACCTGACGAAAATGACTAATAATTTTTATGTAATAAAATTTAAGATTATTATTTTACTGAATAGACCATCAATAAGTAGACGAATGGCTAATTTAATCATTTATATTATAAAACTAACCATTCAAGCACTTATTGATGGTCTGTTCAGTAAAATATTAATCTTAAAACCTTAATCTTAAAACCCTAAAAAAAAATCATCTTTGTTTTATTCCCGTTTATATTTTATGTTTATTAAAGTTATAAAAGGCAGCAAATGCCAACTTTTATACTTTGCCTTGAATGTTTTTACCCAAAATTCCGTCGTGTAAAATCATTCTTTGATAACAAATTGACTAATTTTGCCTTTATTGTATTACTTTAACTCTATATTAGAGTTAACTCTATATTTACTTAACTCTATTCCACTAATTAAATGACTTTTTGTGGGAAAATAGGAAGGATTGCTTCTATAGGGTGTAGCTGAGTGGTCTACGTCCTCGGTTCACAGCCGAGGGTCCTAGTGGGCTCAATCTCCACCGAGACGGAAATGGTTGGGCATCTTTCCTTTCACCTTATGCGTCTGTTCACCTTGCTGTAAAAAAGGTACCCGGGAGTTAAACAGTTGTTGTGGGGATTGCTTCCAGGGGAAGGCCAATAGTTGACCAAGGGGGACCTCGATAAGACTAAGTAGAGGCTTCCTGTCCCCGTCAGCGAGGACATAGCACATTAAAACTGTTGAGGTATGCGTAATGCATTGTTCGTTGATTGATTGTTGCCGCCGGAGGCGGCTAGTTTATTGTGCACCCCATACTCATCCTGCGAGCGGTAGCGCAAAAAGGATTACATAGGGCACAAAAGGTCTTTATCAGACCTCAATGGGGATGATTACATTAACAATTTCATCCTTCACACCTTATAATTATAATGTCAGCTAGTTACAGAGAATGCTCTGTTTCAAGAGCTATATATTGAAAGTTAATCATTTTACATTAATGGTAAGTCTCATCGCTAATACATAATTGTTTGAGCAATGGAGATATTACAGTCATAGGGGAGCTGCTGTTTATTATTAATAAACACAAAATACTACTTGTTTCTTAATCTCATATGTCGTTTGTCTATTGGAAGCGAAGTATGGATACAGTGCAAGGATTTCAGGTATTTTATCCTTAGTAATAAGATGGTTTGTCATTTCATACAACGTGAGTTTATATTTATCTCTAAATAACTCAATTTTATTACAGTCCAAGATATAGTGTTCTAGTGTGTCCCTCTGTCCTTGTCTACACACTTTGCGCTTTACTTCATCTAGATCCCTATACAAGCCGAACTGCCGGAGATATCTTTAGCCAAGTCTGCCATTTTGCAGGAGTAAAGCTGGTGCATGATAGTCTATCAGAGACCTTATATATGTTAAGTACATCATTGTTGTTATTCTAATATTAATACCGTATTTAGGGCTGTACCCCACAACAGTTCAGAGAGCCTTGAGTCTGTCTCTACATTGTTGATGTAACTTATTGACTGCAGTTAAGGTACAAGGAATTGAGATACCAAGATATTTGAAAGAAGAGACATAGTCTATTGGTATGTTATCTGGTATGTCCACTTTTGCGATTACCAATTTGTCTGTTAAATACCATCGTTTTACCAGCGTTGATAACAAGACCAAGGCTCTCACAAGCTGAATGTATACAATTTAAGTGTTCAAATGCCTAAATTCCGATTTGTAACTTTTTCAAATTTTATTAAAGCATTGTTAGGCTGGTGTAGTTGGAACGACACCGTCAGTGTGTGTGTAATTAAGAGACCCGGACGGGAGAGTATAATTGGCTGCCGGGTCCACTGTAATTATCCAATGCGGTCACCCCTTCTGTACCAGCTGTTGGGAATACTGATGATGCTTCCACCCTCACCCATCTCAACCCAACCTGAAACCCTGAAGTTTTCATGATGTTTACTCTTTTAATTAGATATGTATATATGACAAAAATAGATTTGTACACGTTTATGCCCTTAATAAAGCATTTACATAAAATTTCAGTAGCTATGGGGCAAGAGCTAGGCCTTTACGACCGTGTATATATATATAGCTTTCATGTTTGCAATCGTGTATTCTCTGCAACACGGCGTCATGAGTTGTTTCAATTGGCCGTCGTGCAACGCATCCGTCCCTCAGACACTTGCAATTTGCTCCCCGCCACAGAGTGTTGTGTATGCAACACCTGAACACTCTGACGCTTTTGGTCGACGGTTCTGTGAGACTTTAGGACATATCTACGATTTATTTGTAATTTTTCGAGCTTGTTCGTTAGTGTTTTGATGTAATGTTAGGAAATGAAATTTAATATATAACGGGATATATAATAAAGTATATATATAAAATATAATAAAGTATATATATAAAATATAATGAAGTATATATATAAAATATAATAAAGTATATATATAAAATATAATGAAGTATATATATAAAATATAATAAAGTATATATATAAAATATAATAAAGTATATATATAAAATATAATAAAGTATATATATAAAATATAATAAAGTATATATATAAAATATAATAAAGTATATATATAAAATATAATAAAGTATATATATAAAATATAATAAAGTATATATATAAAATATAATAAAGAAGGGAACTATCAGGGGGGGAAAAGCGCCAAGTCATTTCGATTATATAATGGAGGAATGAAATATATTTCATTCCTCCATTTTATATATGAAATAAATTTGTTTCATTCAATTAAATATATTTCATTCCCCATTATACTATATAACACTTAATTGGGAGGGTATGAAATTTGACATATAATGGAGGGAATTAAATATAACATATAAAAAGGATATGAAATATACCACATAAAAGTGATTTAAATTAATCTAATTATAAGAGGAGGAAATTAATGTATGACACAATGCATTTTAAAAGTCAGATAACAAACTCATAACTGCAATACACAAGAACCTGGGCGTTGCATACGCAACACCCTCTATGAATGATTTCAACGTTGTTTCTGCAAGATTTTGAGCCATATCAGCGATTGTGTTTAATCACCTCAGTAGTGTTGTGAGGATGGGCATGAATTGGATCCTTGTTTAACACTGGAAAATGGGTATTCGTTACTAATCGTTGTTAGGAAATTGTTGATATATTAAACTACTATGATATATTAAACTACTACTTTTTTAGCATTAAATGAGATAAAATGCAGTTTCATCCAACATTTCAATGTTGAATTTATATTTATCAAAAAATATTTTGTTTATAGACGGGATAATTACAAAAACTACTTGCTAAATATACAGTCGTAGATAGAAATCAGAAATCCTCAAAGACGCATTTAAGAATTTTGCTCAATTATAATCCAAAAGAGTAAAAAAAATAATTAATATTATTATATATTTTGTGAATAGACACTCCAAGGGCTAATTATGTTTGGTGCTTCGGTTTTGTTGGCAATTGTTTGTATTTATAATTAGTGAATGAAGTATTTTGAGAGGAGTAATTCGAACATAGGAAGTGAGTGATACACTGTTCGATTAAAATTTGAGCGAATTTATTGGTTTATCATTTATAATGTAGTTTCATTCATAAGTGTTAATTGATAAGTTTCATTCATAAGTGTTAATTGATAAGTTTCATTCGTAAGTGTTAATTGATAAGTTTCATTCGTAAGTGTTAATTGATAACAGTTTCATTCATAAGTGTTAATTGATAACAGTTTCATTCATAAGTGTTAATTGATAACAGTTTCATTCATAAGTGTTAATTGATAACAGTTTCATTCGTAAGTGTTAATTGATAAGTTTCATTCGTAAGTGTTAATTGATAACAGTTTCATTCATAAGTGTTAATTGATAACAGTTTCATTCATAAGTGTTAATTGATAACAGTTTCATTCATAAGTGTTAATTGATAACAGTTTCATTCATAAGTGTTAATTGATAACAGTTTCATTCATAAGTGTTAATTGATAAGTTTCATTCGTAAGTGTTAATTGATAAGTTTCATTCGTAAGTGTTAATTGATAACAGTTTCATTCATAAGTGTTAATTGATAACAGTTTCATTCATAAGTGTTAATTGATAACAGTTTCATTCATAAGTGTTAATTGATAACAGTTTCATTCATAAGTGTTAATTGATAACAGTTTCATTCATAAGTGTTAATTGATAACAGGGCTTAATTCATAAGTTTTAATTGATAACAGGGCTTAATTCATAAGTTTTAATTGATAACAGGGCTTAATTCATAAGTTTTAATTGATAACAGGGCTTCATTCATAAGAGGGCTTCATTCATAGTAATGTTAGTTCATAAGAGGATTTAATTAATAACAAGGTTTCATTCTAAATAGTGTTTCATTCTAAATAGTGTTTCATTCAAAACAAGGGTTCATACAAAAGACTGTTACCTTTATAACAAGGTTTCATTCATAATAAAGTTTCATTCATAAGAGGATTTTATTCATAAATAAGGTTTCATTCACAACAGGTTTCGATTTCTAAAAGAGTTGTATTTTCGATATAATTTTATTTGTGACAGATTTGTTTTCCATTTGGCACGTGTTTTGAGGATAGGCTGCCACAGGGGGTCGTTTGAATAGACTTTCCATTTGTACGAATACATAAATTTCGACATATCATAAATATGCACGATTATAGAACCCGTTTTGTCAACAAGTTGATGAGCAAAACATGCGACTAAGTCAACAATTAATACATCATACGACTACGTCAACAGTTAATACATCTCGCAAATTGTTGACTTATGATCTTTGGTATTCAATAAAATTCAGTCTTGATTACTCTTTTTCAATTATATAAGATAACTTATTGCTGGCGAGGCTCTACTTGATGATGTCGTTGACTTCTTCATGTCTTGCAATCTTACCGTATGATTTACAACATACCAGACCATGAATGGTATGGTCTACTATCGCGCTTTCACAGATTCACCTGTGCTCGGTGAGGATGGGGGCGGCAAGGTGAAGGGCTACTCTAATACGAAGGGCGGGTTTTCAGCGCTGCACTCGGCGCAGCAAATAAAAAAATCCCCTCCATGGAGAGCTGTTACCGCTAGGCGGCAGCCTTTGTTTTCAGCAGATGCGTTTTCAACCATTGTTATGGCAGTCATATCTATTATGGGGCAATCCAGGTTGGTCTGTGTGTGGTCTCCGGGGCTTGTGGTTGGGGTAATGGGTGTGCAATGGTTACCCATTGACTGGCTGCTTCGATGAACTTTATTTATATATATATATATATATATATATATATATATATATATATATATAATGTATAATAATAATAAAAGTAATAAAAATACCTATATAAATCAGTTTGCAATATCGATGTAAACGAAATTAATTAAAACAGCAGAGGGAAGCCGGATAAAAACAGACATATAAATTACATCAGAGCGACACGATGGTGATTAATTCAAATTCAAGCAGACAAACAGGTCAGGCACAAATTACGAGGAGAGAGAGAGAGAAAGAAAGAGAGAGAGAGAGAGAAAGAGAGAGAGAGAGAGAGAGAGAGAGAGAGAGAGAGAGAGAGAGAGAGAGAGAGAGAGAGAGAGAGAGAGACGGAGAGAGAGAAACAGATATTCAAACAGATAGACAGGCAAACAGGTAGACATGTGTAAAAAAGCGTAGAAAGCATAAAGATGAACCAAAGAAACATTAAGCTATAGCACGAACCCCCTCCCCCCCTAAAAAAAACTTGCTTTATCGTAGTGAAGTAATAAATTATTTGTTTTTATTTTTATTTGTGAAATGCCGGTACGTGTTTGTTTTTTTGTTTTTTTTTTGCCTGTATGCTTTTATGTCTCCGCCAGGATGGGGGAATAATGCACTCAAGTTGCAATTGAGTGCCTGAGTGTGTCTGTTGAATTATAGCTCGGTATTTTTTTTAAGCATTTATTTAACTGTGCGGCGAAAGTTATTGGTTGAGTGCAAACGGTCACACACACACACACACACACACACACACACACACACACACACACACACACACACACACACACACCACAAACTTATGAACATCATTACATATTATTTACAGAAAGTGTTGGAATAATATTTGACCTCTACACCAAAAGGCTCCTTGAATCCTCGGGAGAGAAATTTCCTGAATTAAGCGCCATCTATTAATCTTGACTTCCGATGAAAGATTAATGAAATGTTGCCTTAAGGTGTGTAGTCAGAAATGTGCTCTAGCTTCCCAGGTTTTAATTTCAGAAATGTGCATATTTGGTTGAGATTAGGTTAGGTTTTTCGGGTGCCTTTGATTTTCTTCCCCAAATCTATGGGTCTTCACTTATTTAACCAAAGGTGGTAGCCATATATATATATATATATATATATATATATATATATATATATATATATATATATATATATATATATATATATATATATATATATATATATATATATAATATAAATATATACTCCACACCCCAAAAGAATTCGAACCCAGACAGCCAGGAGCACTATGCACCTTGGCGTACCTGGTACCTTAACCACTAGACCACACTGACTGTACAAAATTCTTGGTAGTCGTGAGACTATTTATCCAAGATCCGACAGCAGCGCTCGGTGGTCAACTTGGGTATAAATATTTCATCGAATCACCTCACTTGGTGGGGCCACGTGAGGAACACAAATGCGAACAAGCTTGAGTCGTCCCCCTAGCCTTCCTGTTACCAAAGGTACTTCCTAGTGACATCAGACGTTTTAGAACATATAACACAACAAACTTAATGAAAACCAAAGAGGAGAAGGCAGGTTGACCAGACCACGCACTAGAAGGTGAAGGGACGACGACGTTTCGGTCCGTCCTGGACCATTCTCAAGTCGACTGTGAGACGATTCTCAAGTCACAATCGACTTGTAAATGGTCCAGGAGGGACCGAAACGTCGTCTTCCCTTCACCTTTTAGTGTGTGGTCTGGTCAACTTACTTTAGCCACGTTATTGTGACTCATCGCCTGCACAGGAGAAGGCAGGGTAACAAATACTGAACTGAATTTTATAATCTCTAGAATTTCTTAACTCCTCAAAGGGGAAAAAAAGAGATTAAACCCACTAAAAAAAAAAAACTGAACACTTCAAAACGCTACAGCCCCTTTTAAATAAATACGATACAAATTGCAGGTAAAATATGACCGTTAGTAATTGAAAAAATATAACAATTAAAAACGCATCTCATTAGTTTCAGACGAAGATGAAAAAAAAAGAACAAAACTGGCTTGGTCTTCAGGCGTTGATTAATTATGGTATTCCCTGCGTGCGTGTGTGCGTGTGTGTGTGGGGGGGGGTTGTGTGTGTGTGTGGGAAAGGGGAGGGTGTAGGGGTGAGAGTGTGGGAAGGGGAAATGGCGTGTAGGATTGAAGGAGGGGGACTAGAAGTGAGACACGGGAATGGGGGTTCAAGAAATGGCAACTGGTTGGAGGGGGACTTGTTAAGAGAGGGAGGGAATGGGTTGTGTGTTAAGAGGGGAGAGAAAGGGGTTGATAGTGGGTGATTGGTTGGTGAGAGGTTGAGGAGAAATTGTTGGGATAGGTGTGCATGGATTGGGAAGGATTGGTGGAGGAAGCAGAGTCATGATTGCAGGATGGGTGATCATAGGGACAGCGGTAGCTGAGGATAGGTGAGGAGAGAAGGATAGCTAGGTGGAGGTGAGTACTCGGTTAACCTGTCCTCTCATGTCATGTCATGTCATAAAATATGGTATCATGTAATAGGTGACATTTTTTTTACGGATTCGCAAATCGATACTCCTCTTCCGCTCTCATTCTCTCTAGCAGTGTTCCTACTCTCTATCACATCCCCCACTTCTCCCCTCTCTCTCTCTCTCTCTCTCTCTCTCTCTCTCTCTCTCTCTCTCTCTCTCTCTCTCTCTCTCTCTCTCTCTCTCTCCCTCACTCTCCTCTCTTAGAGAGAAAACTTACATATAAAACATTTATCCTTAGGGTCTATTTATCAAATAATAGTTATTATTTACATATCCCATATTCATAAACAACTATTAATAATCTTAACCTAACCTAATTTAACCTAATGCCAAATAAAATATTTGTACAGTTTTATGTCTATTTTTTGCGTGAAGAGCGTAAATGACCGGAAGTAAACGACAAACTCTACGGTTTTACAACCCTCATTTAAAAATCGCACAGGAGGTAATTAATATACTGATATTTCTTGAAGCATGGTACTTGGGCCGACCCCTGACTGTTCTGTGACTGTCGCATACCTTACATGTGTCATACGTAAAAGTTGGGTGAAGTTAGCCTTAAGCATCTAACTCATTTGAGTCAGGAATTCTCTTACACTTAGACACACACACACACATTATATATATATATAAATATATATATATATATATATATATATATATATATATAAACATGTGTGTGTTTATATTCATTGCTGGTATTTCTATAATTCTGTAGCCATTGCCTCATCATATATATTTATAATTAATTGTATGAGCTGGGATTAAGAAGACAAGAATAACAGCAGCAGCCAGTATGTTATCATTTATGATATCGGTCGTGATAGCAAACTCTGCGATTAAATGTCGAATGACGTTGTTCTCTGCCTATAAATGCAATTAGCAGGTAAATAAAGTTCGGGTTGTTTATTTCAGTGCCACGTTATTTAAAATTTAAAAACTTAGTTTCGCACTAAACTAATGTTCATTATTTTGGAACGGCCGCGTGAATCAATAGACAAAATATGCATACCAAATACGATTTGAAATTATTTCTGCCCACAGTTCTACGCATAACGATGTAAATTCGACAATGCATTTTTTGTGCAATGATAACTTTTGATTGGTTTTCCCCCGTTCACATTTTGCATGAATGCAATATTTTATTAATTTTTCTACCAATGAAGTGATTTGTTTGATGCAACTATGATGTCTATTCTGGAGAGCGAACCCTTGTGTCCGAACTAGAAACTCGTAATTGGTCATATGTTCCTATTTGTAAAATATTTTAGTGAATGCCTCTAAATATTGTGTTGTATAGAGAGTGAGATCAAATGACTCTCTGGCCATTAAAACTGCTAAATGAAAACTACCAATCCGAAGTAAATGACTGAGCTCACTACTGTGAGCAAGTTATTTATATCTAATATTTTTTGATGATTTATTATCCCGGGGTAATTAATGAATTCAAAGTGTTTCATTTTAAGGGATGCATTTAAAGGATTTCAGGAATTTTATGGAATTTTGGAATATTGGGGAATTCGAAGTGTTGCATTTTAAGGAATTCAGGAATTTTAAGGAACTCGAAGTGTGAATTTTAAGTATTGCTTCACCAGGTGACACTTCTTGGTTAGTAAGAACGCTCAGGTTAACCTGGCCTATGTATACATTATACATAATTTTATTATACATTATACTATTCCGTTGTGTTCCATCCCGACCTATCTATTATTTGTAGATATAAACCTATGTATAGTATTAGTCTCAACTATCCCATCTCGTATAATTAATGTTGTATCCAAATTGCTATAGGAATAAATTATGGAATAATTTAGTAAGTCTCTCCAACGTATTGAGCGGCAAAAGGGGTCTCCCTTTCTGCTGTTGCACTTGCATATGTACTTTATCAATATCCCTTAGGATCTAATACGTCGCGATCATGTCTCATTTTTCAATCCTTATCTTATGTAGATATATTTAGATTTACTTGTATTCCAATCTTCTCCGTTTTGAAAGACATTCACTAGCAAATCTCCGAGTTTTCTGCAGTTTCATCTAGTGACTTATTTTTAATGGGGTTTCCATGGAGAAGCCGCATACTCCTGCAATTTAATCAATTCATATTACATAGTGTCATAAATGCCCTTTTTTATCCAAATTTCTGAAATCAATTCTCACGTTTTTTCAGTTTTACATAAGTATTGATGGGAATATTGTTGATATGATACGTTTCTACCCGAAACGCTGCGTGTACTAGTGGCTTTACAAGATTGTAAATACTATGCTATGTATTCTCACAAACCCAATGTACCTTCTTGTATATAAATAAATAAATAAATAAATAAATAAAATGAGTTTCTGGAGATTTGTTTGTCAATTTGACCACATTAGTAAGATAGCCAAACCACACCTCACAAAATGAAGAAAGATCGACGTTTCGGTCTGTCCTGGACCGTGTATTCGACATGAGAATGGTACAGGACGGACTGAAACGTCGTCATTTCATCACATTCTGATGTGTGGTTTGGTTGACCAGACCACACACTAGAAAGTGAAGGGACGACGCCGTTTCGGGTCCGTCCTGTACCATTCTCAAGTCGATTGTCAAATCAAACACAAGACAATCGACTTGAGAATGGTCCAGGACGGACCGAAACGTCGTCGTCCCTTCACTTTCTAGTGGATGGTTTTGGTCAACATATTTCAGCCACGTTATTGTGACTTCTCGAGCACATTAATAATATTTTGTTTTATCTGATTCTGAAAGCTGCCTTTTTCTTAATGCATTAACTTCGTGGTCTCTCGTCTCGCCTCCATCTTACATTGCCTTACTGCGACTTGGGTTTATGTCGAGTAGCCATCTTTCAGACCATTTAACTGTTTAATTGCTGATAACTTAATTATTTTTTAACTTTTCAGAGTGATTTAGCTAGATTGTCAGACCTTTTCCTGCGCCCTCTTTCATTATTTTTTGTCTTAATCCTTGTTTGGTATGTATGTCATTGATGCTTTTCTCTAATTTAACGTCTCCTGCTTGTCTTGTTTCTTATTAAAAGATACTAAAGTACCATTAGTACTTTACCAATTTAGATTTAGATTAAGATTTACCAATCTTCTCTCCGACTGACTTCAGGTTCGAAACCTTTCCCCAACACAACCAGGTACGAAAACTCCTCTCAGAGCACACAAAGTACGAAATTTCACCCTAATACACCACCAGGGTTCGAACCTCCTCTCCAACCTCGCCAAATCCGCCGCTCCTCCTCCTCCTCCTCCTCGCCAAACTCTCCAGGTCTCTGCTTAAGCTGCTTTACATTGTTATCTGGAGATCCTGAGTGAGGGCGTAACGTTCTTAGGGATCAGCTCCTCACTCGTAGCGGATTTCCTGAATTGTATTTTCATGCTTCTGGTAGACGCATATTGGTCGAGAATATTAAATATCTGTCTTTCCCGACAGTTAGTTGAATGTCGGAGTGAATGGTCTTCAGGCCACAAGCAGGTAGCAATGGGAAAGTGACAAGTTGAAGAATGAAGAGGTTGACTACCAGTTGAAGAGAGAAGAGGCTGTTTACCTGTTGAAGAAAGTAGAGGCTTGCTACCAGTTGAAGAGAGAAGAGGCTGTTTACCTGTTGAAGAAAGTAGAGGCTTGCTACCAGTTGAAGAGAGAAGAGGCTGTTTACCTGTTGAAGAAAGTAGAGGCTTGCTACCAGTTGAAGAGAGAAGAGGCTGTTTACCTGTTGAAGAAAGTAGAGGCTTGCTACCAGTTGAAGAGAGAAGAGGCTGTTTACCTGTTGAAGAAAGTAGAGGCTTGCTACCAGTTGAAGAGAGAAGAGGCTGTTTACCTGTTGAAGAAAGTAGAGGCTTGCTACCAGTTGAAGAGAGAAGAGGCTGTTTACCTGTTGAAGAAAGTAGAGGCTTGCTACCAGTTGAAGAGAGAAGAGGCTGTTTACCTGTTAAAGAAAGTAGAGGCTTGCTACCAGTTGAAGAGAGAAGAGGCTGTTTACCTGTTGAAGAAAGTAGAGGCTTACTACCAGTTGAAAAATGAAGAGGTTGACTACCAGTTGAAATAGATCTTCAGTGACAATACAAGAACAGTTTCATGAGTCGAAACAATATAATGTTAAGAGAAATTACCCAAACAGTTGTATCGAGTTCGCGAGAAATTTGCACAAGTCAATCTGAGGATCTGAAAGACTTAATGGGAGGTTTAAGAAACTACCATTTAAGAGAGGCAGGTGAATTTGGTAGAATTTCTTTCAATACCCTACTGGGGAATTTCGAGGGAATTTATCCAGATTGAATGATCAACTTTCTGCAGGTAAAGGCATGATAACTATGGGCTTTCTCGACTATATGAGGAGTGAAGAGCATATTTAGAAAACTGCTGTTGGAACGACCATGAGAGTTATGAGTGGAATGATGTTAATGGATTTTTAGGAGTTTGAGATAGGCATGATTTTGGCACGTAAAGGAATATGAAGGTCGAGTCAGGACTCATGAGTACCTTCCTGGAACCCTCTTCAATCTCCATCATCACCACATGTAGCTCCGTTAGCACCATGACCTGCTGCTAAATCACCACCACCTCCACCACCACCTTATAAGCATCACCACCATCGTCGCCACCTCAGGCACCACCTTGAGGTTACCTTGAGATGATTTCGGGGCTCAGCGACCCCGCGGCCCGGTCGTCGACTAGGTCTCCTAGTCGACGACCATCAATCACACAACCATCCCAACAACAATCACCACACGTAG
This sequence comes from Procambarus clarkii, assembly GCF_040958095.1. Taxonomy (NCBI): domain Eukaryota; kingdom Metazoa; phylum Arthropoda; class Malacostraca; order Decapoda; family Cambaridae; genus Procambarus; species Procambarus clarkii. The sequence continues at coordinate 38,576,342 of NC_091169.1, forward strand.
CATCACAACCATCACCACCACCACCCCAGGAACCACCACCACAATCGCCCTGCCCCCACTCCAGCGGCGGTAGCCACAAGAATAATGATAGCAACCCAGTCTCTGTAACTAGGCCTTAACAAGCCCACTCAAACTCTCCTTACAACACCAAACTGGTCATTAGTTAAGGTTTTCAGCCTGCCAGGTTTCCGAAATCTGCCTTGGCTAAGGGGAAGAAGATGCTGGCATATTTGGGGCGCTCTGAGACCCAGCTGGTAGTGGGGGTGTTGTGACAGAGGTCCCTTACGCACTTTTAAAAATAATTTTATGGGTGCCTTTATATAATGGAATATGTTAAAGCCGGTCCTTGTAATTTTTTAATTTGAGTTTACAACGATGGTATATTTTTTAGTGGGTTGGTGTGTGTTTTTCAAGTGATTTCATGGGGTTTTCGACTGAAGTAAACCCTTTTAGAATATGTTATTAAATCAAACAAAATCAACGGCTTTATTTATAAATGGTTGTACATTTATAATTGCGAAAGTTTACATTTAAAAGTATAGAACTTTAACTACATAACACTCACAATACTCGTGTGTTATGAAGACATTGCCATTATATGATTCCGAATGAGAAAACTATTTTCGTAGACTTAGTTTACCTTGAGAACGTGAGTCATTGAATGTGGAGGGAAGGAAACTATCAGGGGGGAAAGCGTCAAGCACTTTATATTTATTTATTTATTTATTTATTTATATACAAGAAGGTACATTGGGTTTGTGAGAATACATAGCATAGCTCAGTATTTACACTCTTGTAAAGCCACTAGTACGCGCAGCGTTTCGGGCAGTTCCTTAATCTAACAGATAATTTTAAGTAGGTAAATTCTATCAGAATTTATAAAATGATGACAAAAACATTGCAAGAAAAAAAATGAGATGAGAGAGATTAGTAAGTATATTAAAGCACATTGGTAAATTAAAGCTCTGATTGATTACATTGACAGCTTGATTGGTAATTTAAACAAGATTAATAGACACCATACAGCAGATTGACAGCACATATAAGAAGACAGCAATGATCACAATGATAAAGATGTTCAGATTGGGTATATAAAGATTGGGAGATTTGGTAGCAATAGATACAGTGCAATTTTAAAGCAAAAGGTAAAAAACATGAAGATGAAATTAGGTACTTTTTAGTATTTTTTTGAATGACGCAAAAGTTGGACAGCTTTTCAATTCAATAGGGAGTGAGTTCCATGGACTGGGTCCCTTTATTTGCATAGTGTTTACACAGATTAAGTTTGACTCTGGGAATATCAAAGAGATATTTATTTCTGGTGTGGTGATAATGGGTCCTATTACATCTGTCCAGGGAGAGTTTCAGAGCAGGATTTGCATTTAAGAACAGGGTTTTGTAAATGTAGTTGACACAAGAGAATTTGTGGAGTGAGATTATGTTTAGCATGTTTAGGGAGTTAAACAAGGGGGCTGAGTGTTGTCTGAAAGCAGAATTTGTTATTATTCTGATAGCAGATTTTTGCTGGGTGGTGATGGACTTGAGATGGTTTGCAGTGGTTGAACCCCATGCACAGATACCATAATTAAGATAGGGAGAGATTAATGCATAATATAGAGAGATGAGAGCAGAGTTAGGTACATAATATCTGATTTTGGAGAGTATACCAACTGTTTTAGAGACTTATACCAACAGTTTTAGTTATGTGTTGTATGAGGGTACTGAAGTTGAGATTCTTGTCTAGGAATAGGCCGAGAAACTTTCTATCATTTTCATTGCTAATGTTTACATTGTCTATCTGAAGCTGAATTGCATTTGTAGATTTGCTTCCAAATAAGATGTAGTAGGTCTTTTTTATGTTAAGTGTTAGTTTGTTGGTTGACATCCATAAGTGGACTTTTTTTAGTTCATTATTAACAACATTATTTAGTGTATGTCGGTTGGGGTTAGAGTAGATGAGGGTAGTATCATCAGCAAACAAAATAGGTTTCAGAATGTTAGAGACATTAGGCAGATCATTGATGTATATAAGAAATAGGAGAGGTCCCAAAATGCTGCCCTGTGGCACTCCAACGGTTATTGGTAGAGTGGGAGAGGTTATATTATTGATGGCTACACATTGGTGTCTATCACTAAGATAGGATTGGATATAGTCCAGTGTATGGCCTCGGATTCCAAAATGATGGAGTTTACGTAAGAGGTAATTATGATTAACAGTATCAAAGGCCTTTCTCAGGCCTTTCTCAAAGGCCCCAACCACTTGGGCTGGACGGTAGAGCGACGGTCTCGCTTCACGCAGGTCGGCATTCAATCCCCGACCATCCACAAGTGGTTGGACACCATTCCTTCCCCCCCCCCCCCGTCTCATCCCAAATCCTTATCCTGACCCCTTGCCAGTGCTATATAGTCGTAATGGCTTGACACTTTCTCCTGATAATTCCCCCTCCCCCTCCCCCTCTTTCTGCGTCTTTCACGCTAACTTCAATACAAGTCATATGAAACTCTAATCCAAATTAATGCAGGAACAAAAATGTGTTTTTGTTTATGGGAAGAATATCAGGTCAGTATATTCAAGCAATTTTGTTTTGAAGGCAGTTATAGGCATGAAGTTACTTTCAGAGTTAGCGGTTATTACCGTACGGCTCGTTACACACACTCTCATATACAAGCAAAATGAGATTGTTGAGGGTTGAAATGATATGCAAATGACCTACGCAAGAGAATCAAAGGAGATAACAAAAGGCTAAACTGTTAAAAATTGAGATGAATATTCATGTTATGGTAAACTAGTTGATGCCTCTCTACTACTACTGGTTAACCAAGTACTTCTCTGTTCCATGAATTAAGAAAAAGGGGGAAAAAAGGGAGATGCTGGGTCAAGCATCCCAATCTTGACCCAGCTTGATGCTGGGTCAAGCTGGGATGAAAACAACGTGTTTGCATCTAACTACCCTGTATTTTATGGGATAATTACCCTATTATGGAGTAGTTAGCGCCATGACAACGTGCTCCTTACGTGTTATGAATGACATCACATGAGCAAGGGAATGGTTGGGAGAACTCTGCATACTATTACACTGTCAGAAAGCAGTTGAAACTACCACCTCATAAGAGCGTTCAGTACCTGCTAAGTAACCAAACTTGGGCCATTCTGAGTACTAAATTAGTTGGGGAAACTACCCAATTCAACACAAATATTTTATATTAAAAATAACAAAAAAGGTAAGATACATTTGAAAGTGTAATATGATTTTTATTCAAATGAAACGCACCCATGAGGATTTTGTCACGATAAAAGTGACGACCGGATTAAAAATTTGAGTTACTGCTTTAAAATTATTGCGGACACATTTTGCTGAACTAAATTCGGAGCGCCAGACAGTTTAAAACACTTCACATACCTCCTTCCACCCTTCCCATCTCCTGTACCCTTCCCCTCTCCTCCTCCTCCACCCTTCCCATCTCTTCCTCCACCCTTTCCATTCCTCCTCCACCTCTTCCCACCCCCCTTTACATTCACCGTTTTCTAATGCAAGCTTCAAATTTCCACAAGCTTCAGGCGTGAATATATGGATTATTTTTTAATACAAGTACGAACGGTGTTTCTTATATTTGTTTTTATTATACATATATATATATATATATATATATATATATATATATATATATATATATATATATATATATATATATGTCGTACCTAGTAGCCAGAACGCACTTCTAAGCCTACTATGCAAGGCCCGATTTGCCTAATAAGCCAAATTTTCCTGAATTAATATATTTTCTCTAATTTACTTCTTATGAAATGATAAAGCTACCCATTTCATTATGTATGAGGTCAATTTTTTTTTATTTGAGTTAAAATTAACGTAGATATATGACCAAACCTAACCAACCCTACCTAACCTAACCTAACCTATCTTTATAGGTTAGGTTAGGTTAGGTAGCCAAAAAAGTTAGGTTAGGTTAGGTTAGGTAGGTTAGGTAGTCGAAAAACAATTAATTCATGAAAACTTGGCTTATTAGGCAAATCGGGCCTTGCATCGTAGGCTGAGAAGTGCGTTCTGGCTACTAGGTACGACATATATATATATATATATATATATATATATATATATATATATATATATATATATATATATATATATATATATATATATATATATATATATATAAAGTTGTGTAAGCCACTTCCATCCACAACTTCAACTTCGGATAAGACAATGAAACCGAACGTCAAGAAAGCTAAACAAATAAACGCAACCCGTACAACAAGGCCAGTAGGCAGGACATAACGAAAACATAACTAGACCTCAGTGCCCAGAAAGTCACGGTTAGTCAAACACTGTTTTCTCTATGTAAAATATCCCACGATACTCCACACCTACTCTTGTCTAAACCAACGAATCTCCAATCCTCAGCTACTTCAAACATACATTAATCTGAATCTATGCTTATCCAAAAATCCGAAACGAAGGATTCTACCAGAGGATTTACTCTTGATCATGCTAGACGACTAATTTAAATCCTATTAAATTATTGACAGTAAATGCTAAACAGCTGTCTGTTAGTTCCTGTCAGTTGGCTGTTCCTGTCATATTTCTTGAACCAAAAATAGCTATTTCCTTGTATTGAAAGATGTCTGGCCTCTCGGTATATGGATCTCAGACTGTTGGTGGGGAAACTGTGGTCCCAGGGGAAATCTTTCCCAGTGCGGAGTGGGTCGGTGCGTTATCAGTTTCTTACTCATGTTGATAACAGCTTCCTGCAGAGGGTCGGGTATAAGATATTGTGCTGCCCGACGGTACACTACAGACCTGCTCCAAGAAAGGCTCAAGTTTCTCCTCATCTGCTCTGAGTTACGTGGTAAATCAGTATTGATGTGTCTCTTGCTACGTATTATGTGTTGGGAAATTTATGTTGATGTGAAAATCTATGTATATGTGATGTATACGATACTTAGTATGGGGTAATCACAATTGCGTGATGCATCAAATGAACAAATACGACTATGTCGTAGCTCAGTCGATTAAGGCAGCGTCTGGGATGCTCTCGGACGCAGGTTCGAATCCTCGTGACGGCCATTGTGGATTTTGTTCTTAGTATGGGGTATCCGGCCGTGACAGGGGTTTGTCTCTCTCTCTCTCTCTCTCTCTCTCTCTCTCTCTCTCTCTCTCTCTCTCTCTCTCTCTCTCTCTCTCTCTCTCTCTCTCTCTCTCTCTCTCTCTCTCCACCATTGCGTCTGTCTCACACTTTCCTTCACATCTCTGTCAAGCGCTACATACACGTCCGCTCCTTCCTCCGGCTTCTCCCGCAAGAACACAGCAGCCTCCAGCCGGCTCCTTGGGAGATGTGTTGATATTAATGGTGGTGCGGAGGACGACAGGAGGATCAGGTGAATGGGTTTTCACAGAACAGCATCCATCTGCAGGGGGCCGTCTTAATACCCCCTTCCCCTTGCTTCTCTCACCTCCCAACCTACCTTTCCTTCTCCCTTGCCTCCCCAACCATCTTTTAACCCCCTTCCCTTTCCTCCATCTTCTTTCTTATTTTCCCTTTCTTCTTCCTCTCCTCTTTCCCATTCGTTTATCTTCCACGCTTACCCAGTAGCATCATTTATCACTGTACATTATCTCCATTTTTCCCCCCTCACCTTCTCTCCCCTTTACCGGAAACCTTCCCTCCCATCCCTTACCCGTTCACACCCCCTTCCCCTTCTCCCCTTCCCACTGTGGTGGCCCCGGCGGATTACGTTCTTATCCAGGGCATCAGTCCCTTCTGACACTCCACACACGCTTGCCATGCAGCTTTCCTGTGAGCTTATTTCTCTTCCAGCGTGGGAAAGGTGAAGGGACACGTAGCTGAAGACCGAGCAGGTGTCTCCGCGGGGTTCAGCTCAACGCCTTATGTTTCAATCAGTACTTTGTATGGCGTTTTATAATGGACATTCTTAGTTTTCAAACTAGCCAGTTTGTTTACCTTTTAGGGTGTTCTAGTTTCAGCAAGGGGTGTTCTTGTATCAGCGATGGGTGTTCTTGTATCAGCGAATGGGTGTTCTTGTATCAGCGAGGGGTGTTCTTGTATCAGCGAAGGGTGTTCTTGCATCAGCAAGGGGTGTTCTTGTATCAGCGAAGGGGTGTTCTTGTATCAGCGATGGGTGTTCTTGTATCAGCGAATGGGTGTTCTTGTATCAGCGATGGGTGTTCTTGTATCAGCGAATGGGTGTTCTTGTATCAGCGAGGGGTGTTCTTGTATCAGCGAAGGGTGTTCTTGCATCAGCAAGGGGTGTTCTTGTATCAGCGAAGGGGTGTTCTTGTATCAGCGATGGGTGTTCTTGTATCAGCGAATGGGTGTTCTTGTATCAGCGAGGGGTGTTCTTGTATCAGCGAGGGGTGTTCTTGTATCAGCGAGGGGTGTTCTTGTATCAGCGAAGGGGTGTTCTTGTATCAGCGAGGGGTGTTCTTGTATCAGCGAAGGGGTGTTCTTGTATCAGCGAGGGGTGTTCTTGTATCAGCGAAGGGTGTTCTTGCATCAGCAAGGGGTGTTCTTGTATCAGCGAAGGGGTGTTCTTGTATCAGCGAGGGGTGTTCTTGTATCAGCGAGGGGTGTTCTTGTATCAGCGAGGGGTGTTCTTGTATCAGCGAAGGGGTGTTCTTGTATCAGCGAGGGGTGTTCTTGTATCAGCGAAGGGGTGTTCTTGTATCAGCGAGGGGTGTTCTTGTATCAGCGAAGGGTGTTCTTGCATCAGCAAGGGGTGTTCTTGTATCAGCGAAGGGGTGTTCTTGTATCAGCGAGGGGTGTTCTTGTATCAGCGAAGGGGTGTTCTTGTATCAGCGAGGGGTGTTCTTGTATCAGCGAAGGGGTGTTCTTGTATCAGCGAGGGGTGTTCTTGTATCAGCGATGGGTGTTCTTGTATCAGCGAATGGGTGTTCTTGTATCAGCGAGGGGTGTTCTTGTATCAGCGAGGGGTGTTCTTGTATCAGCGAGGGGTGTTCTTGTATCAGCGAAGGGGTGTTCTTGTATCAGCGAGGGGTGTTCTTGTATCAGCGAAGGGGTGTTCTTGTATCAGCGAGGGGTGTTCTTGTATCAGCGAAGGGTGTTCTTGCATCAGCAAGGGGTGTTCTTGTATCAGCGAAGGGGTGTTCTTGTATCAGCGAGGGGTGTTCTTGTATCAGCGAGGAGGTGTTCTTGTATCAGCGAGGGGTGTTCTTGTATCAGCGAGGGGTGTTCTTGTATCAGCGAAGGGGTGTTCTTGTATCAGCGAGGGGTGTTCTTGTATCAGCGAAGGGGTGTTCTTGTATCAGCGAGGGGTGTTCTTGTATCAGCGAAGGGTGTTCTTGCATCAGCAAGGGGTGTTCTTGTATCAGCGAAGGGGTGTTCTTGTATCAGCGAGGGGTGTTCTTGTATCAGCGAGGAGGTGTTCTTGTATCAGCGATGGGTGTTCTTGTATCAGCGAGGGGTGTTCTTGTATCAGCGAGGGGTGTTCTTGTATCAGCGAGGGGTGTTCTTGTATCAGCGAGGGGTGTTCTTGTATCAGCGAAGGGGTGTTCTTGTATCAGCGAGGGGTGTTCTTGCTTCAGCGAGGGGTGTTCTTGTATCAGCGAGGGGTGTTCTTGTATCAGCGAGGGGTGTTCTATGTATCTATAATATCCAGGGATGTGAATTCGATCCTATTCCATTGCCTCAACATTGTCCTCATCAAATAAATACTTAAATGAAGATATTCAACAAAATACAAGATACCCAATCTTGCTTCTGCGTTGATAAAGGTTTAATTATTATTGAAATTTAGTACAGAGTTATTTGGATTAATAATTATTACGAAGGTGAGAAGCCGGTGGAACAAAGGTAACGAAGGTAATAACGCACAGTTGAGCTGTTCAAACACTTCATCACAAGCACCTGATGAGCCGTTGAGTAGTCCAGAGATGCGTGTTGCAGATGCAACGTAATTGGGCAGGGGTATAGTTAATTTCACAGCCTTCATATCCTGCCGGAGTTGAATTGTATACTTGAAGAACAGACCTGTTCAACGGGCTTTCTGATATGGTTCTATTTTCGCTTAATAGACGCAATAGCAGCTAGGAGATAGATATCAGAAACTAGCGATGAATCCGTGATAATAAACTATTTACTATCCACTTGCTAGGTTTATTTTTTCGCTAGTCTAACCCTCCGTTAGTTATTCTCACAAGTACACTATCTTCACCACCCGTTCACTAGCCTCGCTAGCCTTTAACTAGTCTAATGACAAGCCAGCTATCCACCTCACTATAACCACTCACTCGCCTCATTACCCTCTGGCTATTATCATCACCCGAACTTGTAACAAAATAACTGACATTTAATAGCCTTGCATCCAATTGCTAGTCGCGCCACAAGCTCATTATCCTCCCTACTAGCTCACTAAATCCACCAACGTGAACTTCAATTTGATAGAGAACCTGGTTTAAACCTCTTTGGTTTCCTCCTAATATCTGCAAACAGGTAAACTTGAAAAGTGGTTTGCAATGCAAATGCAAAGAGGCTTATTTAATAACCCCTCTGGTAGAATGATGTAAGTACGACGTATAATGCATTTATGGTGCATTATATTTTATGTCTCGTATGTTTTATTCAGTATATTCCGTTATATCACCAGAGACAACACATGCATATATTGATTGCGGGATAAGGATAAATTCTTCCCTATGAGCTCAAAAATATTCCATATATCCTGCTTCTTTTGGTATTAAAATTATATAAACTTTGATAGTTATTAAAAAAATACATAATTGCATATTTTCAAAACTAATAAATTTGCGGCGAATGTTATCGTCAGGAAAATTTATGATTCATTTATGACTTTTTATTTGTTTTTTTGTATTAAGGGGTTAAATTTACATTAGAAAAAGTATGCGGCGCTATCCTGCGCTATCTTGGGTTTACTGTATGGGACTATCGCCTCTACAGACCGTGGTTGTTGGAGCAGTGGCTATCGTAGACATTAAATAATGGGATATCGTAGGCATATCAAGGCATTAAAATAAAATTTCATACATCTTCTGCAATTTTGAAGATCTTATACACGGATCTCTGTATTGTAAATCATACACACAGGACACGGTATTGTAGATCCTATATATATGGAACTGACATGCAATTTTGTTCTGAATATTATGAAAAATACACTAAAAATAAGAAGTAGTTCAGTAATATTTTTTTATAGATTTCAAGGAGTTTGTAGATATATAAATTAAAAGCAAACTAAATAATTCATCCAAACTTAATACAGTGTAAAATATTAAAATACTTTTTACTTGTTATCCAAACAGTTTTCTCATTTACATATTGGGTACTGTACTACTGTGTCACTGTAGCACTGTCACTGTAGCACTGTCACTGTAGCACTGTGCCACTATGCCAATTTTCAAAGTGGTATAGTAGCAAAAAAGTGGAAAAGTGTATAAGTTTGGCTTCGCGCTTGACCATTATCAAGGGAAGACTTTATTATGGTCCACAACGCGCCCAAACGTTTCCACTGTTTCCGCTCTTCTAATGTGTTTAGTCTTGGTGGGTTAATGTTCGGGGCCACGGTGGTGAGGTTTTGATCTTCGTAACACTTTTGTTGCAACATTTTGTCACTGCAACATTTTGTCTCTGAAACAACCTACAACCACAACAGTCTGCCACTACAACAGCCTACAACCACAACAGTCTGCCACTACAACAGCCTACAACCACAACAGTCTGCCACTACAACAGCCAACAACCACAACAGTCTGCCACTACAACAGCCTACAACCACAACAGTCTGCCACTACAACAGCCTACAACCACAACAGTCTGCCACTACAACAGCCTACAACCACAACAGTCTGCCACTACAACAGCCAACAACCACAACAGTCTGCCACTACAACAGCCTACAACCACAACAGTCTGCCACTACAACAGCCTACAACCACTAAAGTCTGTCACTACAACAGTCTACAACTACAACAGTCTGCCACTACAACAGCCTACAACCACAACAGTCTGCCACTACAACAGCCTACAACCACAACAGTCTGCCACTACAACAGCCAACAACCACAACAATCTGCCACTACAACAGCCAACAACCACAACAATCTGCCACTACAACAGCCAACAACCACAACAATCTGCCACTACAACAGTCTACAACTACACCAGTCTGCCACTACAACAGCCTACAACCACAACAGTCTGCCACTACAACAGCCTACAATCACAACAGTCTGCCACTACAACAGTCTACAACTACAACAGTCTGCCACTACAACAGTCTACAACTACACCAGTCTGCCACTACAACAGCCTACAATCACAACAGTCTGCCACTACAACAGCCTACAATCACAACAGTCTGCCACTACAACAGTCTACAACCACAACAATCTACCACTACAACAGCCTACAATCACAAAAGTCTACCACTACAACAGCCTACAATCACAACAATCTACCACTACAACAGCCTACAATCACAACAATCTACCACTACAACAGCCTACAATCACAACAATCTACCACTACAACAGCCTACAATCACAACAATCTACCACTACAACAGCCTACAATCACAACAATCTACCACTACAACAGCCTACAATCACAACAATAACACCGAAATTCTCACTACCGTCGTAGAGAAGTAGCAGTTGTTGAAATTATTCACGAGACAAATTCTTTATTATTGCTCTTTACGACTTTTGAAGACGAGGGACCTATGTTGCAAGGGCTGTTTATTGCAATAACCGTGTTGCAAGGGCTGTTTATTGCAATAACCGTGTTGCAAGGGCTGTTTATTGCAATAACCCCGTGTTGTAAGGGCTGTTTATTGCAATAACCCCGTGTTGCAATGACTGTTTATTGCAATAACCCCGTGTTGCAATGGTTGTTTATTGCAATAACCCCGTGTTGCAATGGTTGTTTATTGCAATAACCCCGTGTTGCAATGGCTGTTTATTGCAATAACCCCGTGTTGCAATGGCTGTTTATTGCAATAACCGTGTTGCAAGGGCTGTTTATTGCAATAACCGTGTTGCAAGGGCTGTTTATTGCAATAACCGTGTTGCAAGGGCTGTTTATTGCAAAAACCGTGTTGCAATGACTGTTTATTGCGAGGAGACCGTGTATTGCAAGGATTGAACGTTGCATGGAGGGGGTGTTTATTTCTAGCTCTTGTTCCGTGTAATTACTGCTTATTGCAAAAAATATATTACAAGTTGCGCATGTTGCAAGTGTTGTTTACTTCACGGAGAGTTTATTGCAAGAGCTGTTTATTGCATGGACTGAATATTTTAAAGACTTTTTTCAGGCCCTGTGTACTCGTGCTCTCTCGCTCTCGCTCTCTCTCTCTCGCTCTCTCTCGCTCTCTCTCTCGCTTTCTCTCTCTCGCTCTCTCTCTCGCTCTCTCTCTCGCTCTCTCTCTCTCTCTCTCTCTCTCTCTGTCTCTCTCTCTCTGTCTCTCTCTGTCTCTCTGTCTCTCTCTCTCTCTCTCTCTCTCTCTCTCTCTCTCTCTCTCTCTCTCTCTCTCTCTCTCTCTCTCTGTCTCTCTCTCTCTCTCTCTCTCTCTCTCTCTCTCTCTCTCTACTCTCTCTGTTGATATGGTGTGTTTATGACCAGAAATTAATGCATTGGTATCTTTATTGAATGACCAGTTACAAAAATGGTTAATTGCGATGTCTGTTTGTTTAAACTTTACTACTGAAAAGGATTGGTGAAACAACAGTTGTATGTAATGTAACTATTGCACACCAGAATAAAATAAGTATATTGAATGAAATGTTTACCACATGACTTAGGTTTCTCATTATTGTTTGTTGATGTTTCTGGTGTGCAATAGACAGGGACATTATTGCAAAGCGACCAACACGCATACCCTAAAATATTACGTTAATGGCAAAAGTTCCTTCCTCTTCCCAGAGTCTGGAATCGATAAATGGCATCTCACCCAAACTTTTATTTTTGCCAGCGGGGCGAATTTTTGCTGTTAGTTTACAACAGTAATTTGTTAAACCCCCTAGACACCACAACTGGGAAAGCTCAGAGTTGTGGTAAAGTGGAAACGCCAGATATCATTTCCTCCTTAATGTTTTCCTGAAGCCTTACGAGAATCGGTTTCCAATACTTCTGGCGAATTGTGAATATCTTGAAGCAATTCTGGAATTTGTATTACCGAAGCATCAACCTGTTCTTTGTGTTCTGTGGTGCTCTCTCTCTCTCTCTGTCTCTTCTCTCTGTCTCTGTCTGTCTCTCTCTCTCTCTGTCTCTCTCTCTCTGTCTCTTCTCTCTGTCTCTGTCTGTCTCTCTCTCTCTCTGTCTCTCTCTCTCTGTCTCTTCTCTCTGTCTCTGTCTGTCTCTTCTCTCTCTGTCTCTCTCTGTCTCTGTCTCTCTCTCTCTCTCTGTCTCTCTCTCTGTCTCTCTCTCTCTCTCTCTCTCTCTCTCTCTCTCTCTCTCTCTCTCTCTCTCTCTCTCTAGCAGGGGGCGCACCAACATAGAGACAGAGGAGACAGAAATAGTGAGTGAGAGAGAGTAATGGGCTTTTTCCACAGGACGAAGATATATTAGAGCGGAAGTCACAGTTGGGTGAATCACCGGGTGAAACCTTAACAAGTTTTGTGGATGACTTTATTGATAAGTGCCGAGGGAGAAACACGGTAAAGAGAGGTAGTAGACACAAAGTAGCAGAGTTTCCTTTCACCTCGTGCTTCTATTCCCCCCTAGCAACTATTGGGTGCCTATCATAATCATATATATATATAAAATATGTGTGTGTGTGTGTGTGTGTGTGTGTGTTAGCGTACATTTCTTTAAGTGTATTTATTTTGTGATTTTTATTGAGGGTCGGTTGTAAAAACTTGAAGTTTGATATATTTTCTTCAAAGTTAACGGGATCATACAAACCTCTGTTGTATTCTCGTGGTTAGCAAACCCGCATCGCAAACGAGAGAATGATGATTCGAACCCTGGGCGCTGCGATTATAGAATGATCAGTAGCTTGTATGGTAACAGCTGCGAATAATCTAACAGGTTTCAATATCTTATCCGACGTCTGAACTCCTTTATCATGACCAACACAAACCCGCCAGTAACTAGGCACTTGAATGAAATTAATATTCCAAAATAGTGTTAATTAAAAACGTTTTTTTTTTTGCTTCAAATAAAGTGGTGGCCGAGATAAACTACAGATTCACGAAGCTTCAGTTCCTATACTCTCCTATTCTCCTGTGTAGTGTTATACCCAAGTGTAGTGCAACTAACGCAGTTAAATCAGTTGACCAGACCACACACACTAGATAGTGAAGCGACGACGACTTTTCGGTCCGTCCTGGACCATTCTCAAGTCGATTGTGTGCTAAATCACTCGATCAGCTAAATTAGTCGTCTTGCGTAGGCCGTCATTGTCGAAAAAACATCCCCTTTCCAATCTCATCCTGAATTTGCTATGTTTCTGATTCCCATCCCTCTCCTTCCCTCCTTCTTTTCCACATCCTTTGGTCACCAAAACGGAAAAAAAAGAAACTGCAAAAAATTGAAGCGAATATACGCGGCCTGGATCCTTATATATATGCATCGAGGGAGGACCCCTATAGGGTTGTATATAGCAGTTCTTGCATTAGCATGATAGAGACATTAGATCCCTTGAAGGTCTCGTATAAATCTGCCCCAAATCGGTTTCCCCGCCCTGGAGTATCGAACGCGCGAACTCAACTTTCCAAATTAACTCTGCAGGAGTCGTCTAGTGGTGGTGGTTCGGGCTTAAGGGTCGCTCGTTGATACGTCCTTGTCAGCTGTTGGTGCTCTCTTCATTACCTGCTGACTTGTCTCTCAATCCTGCTTGTCGTTAACTCTGGGATGTGTGTCGTTAGCTGTGTGGCAAGTTTAGTGATATTTCACTGGTAAGTTTGCCGTTACCTCTCTGGTATATTTGCCGTTAGCTGTCTGCTGAACATGTCGTTAGATGTCTGATATATTTGCCGTTAGCTGTCTGCTAAATATGTCGTTAGATGTTTGATATATTTGCCGTTAGCTGTCTGCTAAATATGTCGTTAGATGTCTGATATATTTGCCGTTAGCTGTCTGCTAAATATGTCGTTAGATGTTTGATATATTTGCCGTTAGCTGTCTGCTAAATATGTCGTTAGATGTCTGATATATTTGCCGTTAGCTGTCTGCTAAATATGTCGTTAGATGTCTGATATATTTGCCGTTAGCTGTCTGCTAAATATGTCGTTAGATGTCTGATATATTTGCCGTTAGCTGTCTGCTAAATATGTCGTTAAATGTCTGATATATTTGCCGTTAGCTGTCTGGTAAGTCCCTTATGCTTTCTCTCTCTTCTAAAATACCAACCTCTGTCCTATAAGATAACCATTGAAAGTTTTATTTTAAATCTACTGTATGTCATTATAAGACTATTTATCGTGAAATAGCTGTATTGTATAATTTATTTAATTTTATGATACATATAAAATGCAGGATAACGCTGTATTTTCTCTGAATCTTGAGAAATTGATTTATTCAGCAAAGAACGTCATCTATAATTAGGTATGTAGGCTTATTTAGGCTGAGATAGATATCATGAGAATGTGCTAGGCCAATGTGGTTATACAGCACATGAAAGGGATTTGAGGACAGGATAGGAACGGGGGATAGGAGGAGGTAAGGAAGGAACGGTGACCAACCATTTGGACTGTCGGGGATCGAACCCCGACCTGCATGAAGCGTTGTGGTCGTCGTTGTACTATTTAGGTTCATACGTACTTACTGTAAGTTTATTTAGACTAATACGTACTCATTATATGGTTTATTTATGCTAATTGCGTTCTTATTTTACGGTTTACTCCGACTTACACGTAATTATTGTAAGGTTTGTTAAGGTAAATTTGTGATTAATGTTCGGTTTATTTAGATTAATACGTACGTAATGTGTGGTTTATGAAGACTAAGACCAACATATTCCCTTACGACGTCTTCTAGTTGTGTGTTCGGGTTCTCTACGAAATATATTTACATGTAGAAGACAACGCAAGAATTCCATTTTTTCTTGAGAGTGCATTGAGAGTGAGGTACATCCAAAGTCGACTCTCATACCAGCAACGGTTGAGAGCCTCAGGACTAACAAACCAGACATGACAGGGCTGATCTCATCGAAACTTTTAAAATGCTGAACAGTTTGGAGGATGTTGATCCGGACAACTTCTTCAAAAGGTCAGATGTAAAATAAACAAGGAGCAAGGGTTTGAAGCTCAACAAGCCACAGTGTAGGACACAAAACGCTTTTGTCATTCATGCGGTTATATACCCATGGATCCGCCTACCCACCGAAGCCATAAATGCCGAAACAGTAATGAAATTCAGAATCCAGCTCGATCAAATTCTCAGGATAAATTGGAGGACCTTCGGCAAGCCGCTGGCTTCCTGTGACCTCGTTGGAGCCCCCAGAGAGAGAGAGAGAGAGAGTGGCCCTCAGGTAAATTCAGACAAATTTTGCTTGAACCAGATTATCAACTTTTCAGTGACTTCTTGCTTTGATGTTGCAACTGCTGCAGGAAGAGGACAGAGACTGTAGAGAAAGAGCAGCAGAGGGTAGTGCTGCAGCAAGAGAGACAGAAAAAGGTGCTGCAATAGAGAGGATAGAGAGGATTGCTGCTGTAAAGGGGGGGATGGGGTAAAGGTGGGGTAGAGGGGGAATAGGTGTTCCCGACAAGTGGCCTGTCAAACTGTTTTTGCAGGCCTGACGAACACAGGTCACGTGTAGAAAACAGCCATAAAAATATTTTCAACGTGTCAGTCAAAACATTGGCTGGTGGGGGATCATGGTGGGTCTCTCCTACACCCATTTGCTTGTTCTCTTTTGCTGACCTTCTTTTTATGTGAGGTCAGACACGCTATTTGTTACTAGAAGCCTTGTTTGGTCCTGGAAGCCTGCTTCAGTGCTAGAATCCTTGCTTAGGTAGGAAACTCTTGTCTGCTTCTGGAATCCTTGTTTGTTGAGACAATTGCCAAATGCACTGTTTCTTGCCACACACACACACACACACACACACACACACACACACACACACACACACATACACACACATACACACACACACACACACACACACACACATACACACACACACACACACACATACACACACACACACACACACACACACACACACACACACACACACACACACACACACACTCTGGTTGTCTGACACCTTGTTTTTGTACCTTTCTTTTTAGTACTTTAAATTTTGTACGTGAGGGCAAATTAAAATAATTAACTAATGATAGAGTTGCTTTAAGATCAGACTGGAGGGCCAATGGAAAAGTCTGTCATGGAGAGCAGCGAGGGTAAAAAAAACATGCCCCCCCCCCTCCAGTACCCAGGAATTACCCAAAGCATAGGTTCGAATCGTTCTCACGATTCCTGCTGATTTTCCCACTGATACATCATGTTTTCTCAGTTAGTTTGCTGTTGTTTTTCTGGACCCTCTCTTTCTCTTTCTCTCTCTCTCTCTCTCTCTCTCTCTCTCTCTCTCTCTCTCTCTCTCTCTCTCTCTCTCTCTTTCTCTTACCCAGTCTTTCATTTCCTCTTCGTATCTCACAACTCGACTTTTCCCATCAACTTCTTCCAATTTGTTTGCAATTTTTCCTTCCACCAAGTTTATCTCACCCTCTCTCTCTCTCCCTCCATCTTTCTTTTGAACATCTCTGGTCTTGTCAATACATTTTTATCAACATTCCCTTTTGCCCTTTTCTATACTCTCTCATCTTTCTTCTTTCTTGATCCCAGATTCACTCTCCTCCTTTTGCTCAGTCATATTTCTCTTCCTTTCGCCCAATTTGCTCTCCCCTCTCTTTACCTATGCCTCTCTCCTCTCCCTTCACCTAGTTCCCTCTCTTACCTTTCTCTCTCTCTCTCTCTCTCTCTCTCTCTCTCTCTCTCTCTCTCTCTCTCTCTCTCTCTCTCTCTCTCTCTCTCTCTCTCTCTCTCTCTCTCTCTCTCAATCTCTCTATCCTCTCCCTTCACTCCCTTTGCTCTCCTATAACTCTTTCTACTCATATTCGTATCATTTATAAACACAAACAAGGCGGATTTTATCATATTAGGAGCATTCATCGCTTTACGTAATTCCTAAATATTATCTAAAGATTTTGATTCTTCCAGCACACCATATTACAGCTTTGCCTTCTCATTAAGGTAACACACTGTTACCTCCTTACCTTCATGCTAAGATCAGAGTGCACTGCATTACAATCTCGAATTCACATTTACGGCACAACACACACTACCCCTCAATATCCAACCACTTGGGCTGGACGGTAGAGCGACGATCTTTCGCTTCATGCAAGTCGGGGTTCAATCCTCGACCGTCCAAGTGGTTGTGGACACGATTCCTTTCCACCCGTCCCATTCTAAATCCTTATCCTGGCCCCCTTCCCAGTGCTAAATAGCCATAATGGCTTAGTGCTTTTTCTTGATAACTCCCCTCCCTTCATGCAAGTCGGGGTTCAATCCCCGACCGTCCAAGTGGTTGTGGACACGATTCCTTTCCACCCGTCCCATTCCAAATCCTTATCTTGACCCCTTTCCCAGTGTTATTTAGTCGTAATGACTTGGGAGCGTTCCTCTGATAATTCTTGAACCTTCATCACTCTGAACTTCACACTAACAGACCCGTCACGGGAGACATCTCCCGTGACGCAGAGTGCAGTCGCACCTCCACAGATCTTCAGTATCATCTATTGATACTGGAAATGGCTCAAAAGGGCCACCACTTATGGGCTATTCATGCCCATGCCACCTTTTGGGTGGCTTAATCTTCTCTCTCTCTCTCTAACAGACCCGTACTAATTATTGTCCATTCCCACGGGATTGTTGTTTGTTAAAACTATATATGAGAATAATCTCTGCTACGATTTTAACTACGTATTCCTGGCTGCGAGAATATTGCTAATTAGTTTTCATCTAAAATGAAAAGCAAATGTTATTCACCGCTCATGATATTTAATTAATTAGAATTATTCATTCTCTCTCTGTCATGGCTGCGTATTTTTTTCAAAGCAAAATGTAATTATTTATTTCTTTCACTGATGGTATAATATGATGCTTAATTGTGAAAGAAAACAGCGGGTTAGTATTGTTTTCTGGTCATAAACCGATTTTTGTTCAGAATGTTTTTGTTGTTCAAGTTTGTTCATTTGTTATTTAGACTTAAAATTCGGTTGAGATGAAATGTTTTCCAAAGGGATTAAATTAATATCTTTCATTATAATCAAAACATTGTTGTAACGTGTTAATAATTATTTGATAAATGATCATTGGAAGTGAAATTGGAATGAACCCAAATGATAAAGTCTTTCTCTTGTTGATAATTAAAATAAATAATTTTAACATATATGAGGATGTAGAGATTTTTTTATTAGTAACGTTAATATTTTGCCTCACATTCTTTACATGTGGCTCACACACATGACTGTGAGCCACATATGTAGGTTATGAGTTAGCTGGAGAGTGTGAGTCGTAAGTGAGGGTCGTACGACCCCTACAAGGGTCGTTCACCAGTAAGAATCATGCATGTGGCTCACGAGTGAAGATCATTCATGTGGTTCATTCAATCAAACGATGCCCCACGACCCTCACCTGAACACCTGTAGTGAATAACACATCAGTGAGTCTTTAACCAGCCTGTTATCTCGAATGGGCCACTACTACAAAATCCAGCCTCCTAAACCAACCAGAAGAGCCCCAACCTCCAAGCCACCCACCTAACCTAACTAACCAATCCAAGGAAAACGAGGATTTTTGGTTGGTACTTTTCGTATCAAGTTGCATTTGGTATGTTTGTACTCGGGGGAGCCGGTCGGCCAAGCGGACAGCACGCTGGACTTGTGGTCCTGGGTTCGATCCCAGGCGCCGGCGAGAAACAATGGGCAGAGTTTCTTTCACCCTATGCCCCTGTTACTTAGCAGTAAATAGGTACCTGGGTGTTAGTCAGCTGTCACGGACTGCTTCCTAGGGGTGGAGGCCTGGTCGAGGACCGAGCCGCGGGGACACTAAATAGCCCCGAAATCATCTCAAGATAACCTCAAGATAACCCATAACGCACCATAACGTTGTATTACTTCAGTAGGAAGGATTGAAGAAATCTTAAAATAATTTTGATGCCCAATCACTCTTCACCTCGTTGTACGACGTGAATATTCTGTTAGTACGCTGCTGGTGAGCGGAGGGAGGGGGGCGTGAGGTACGAATTTGTGATTCCGTTAACGAATTTAATCAGAATTGTTTCATTGCCACTGAAAATAGGAAACGGAATAATGATTAGTATGATGATTGTGAAGGTGATTATCATCATTGTTACCATACTCAACATGCCCCTGTCTGGGATCTGGAAAAGGGGTATGTGGGTCTGGAACAGGGGTATGTGGGTCTGGAACAGGGGTATGTGGGTCTGGAACAGGGGTATGTGGGTCTGGAACAGGGGTATGTGGGTCTAGAACAGCGGTATATAGGTCTGGAACGGCGGTAAATGGGTCTAGAACAGCGGTATATAGGTCTGGAACAGCGGTATCTGGGTCTGGAACAGGGGTATGTGGGTCTAGAACGGCGGTAAATGGGTCTAGAACAGCGGTATATAGGTCTGGAACAGCGGTATATGGGTCTGGAACAGCGGTATATGGGTCTGGAATAGCGGTATATGAGCCTAGAACAGCGGTAAATGGGTCTGGAACAGCGGTAAATGGGTCTGAAACAGCGGTAAATGGGTCTGGAACAGCTGTATCTGGGTCTGGAACAGCAGTATATGGGTCTGGAACAGCGGTATATGGGTCTGGAACAGGCACCGTCCTGCCCCCTTCCTTGGTCTGAAACTGACACTTTCTGCTTTGCTCTTGACACAAAACTGCAAATCTCTCCCTTTTATATATTGCCTTGACACAGCATCTCTTCCTCTTATTTCCACTTGAACGACAACGTGTTCTTTCACCTTTCTCTGGCGAAGTCATCTGTTTTATCTCCCTGCTGCCGTCTCTGGTAAAAAAAATTGGGAAATCTCTCTCTCTCTATTCCTATCTCTCTTTCTCTATCTCTATCTATCTTTTTTGGCGAGTACCCAATATCGCCGGCGGCGTATTGTTGACACTCGTCAAGCTTCCATATCTAGGCTACTGGAATTGCCTTTGGTATTGGAACAGGTATTGTGTGGCCTGTCCTCTCCCCCTCTAACTCTTCCTGGAAAATCTGTCTTCATTTTAAATTAACATTCGACGAGCAGGTTGGAGCCCCGAAAAAAATACCAATTTAATATATTAAATTTAATCACTCAGCCTCGCCTATGTAACAAAATATTAATCAAGTCTTAGGAAAACTTTGGCCATTAGTTTACTAAACTGTTAAAGTGTCAAGATATCATGTATTCAAAACGATATACAATGCGTGTCGTACCGGAGGGTTCCGGATGGACTAAAATCGTACACTTATGATTGGATACGAAGATGATATAGAATATAGATATAGATGATATAGATAATCGAGTAACACAATAGACCTGGAGCCGCGAGATGGCTTCAATCGTAAGTTAGAAATGTATGTATGTTTGGGTGGATATAACTAGGAGCTGCCTCGTATGGGTCAATAGGAGCTTCCTCGTATGGGCAATAGGAGCTGCCTCGTATGGGTCAATAGGAGCTGCCTCGTATGGGTCAGTAGAAGCTGCCTTGTATGGGTCAATAGGAGCTGCCTCGTATGGGTCAGTAGAAGCTGCCTCGTATGGGTCAATAGAAACTGCCTCGTATGGGTCAATAGAAACTGCCTCGTATGGGTCAATAGACCTTCTGCAATGTCCTTTGTTCTTATGTTCTAATAACCAAAATATTGATTAGAAACAGTTCGCTTGGTATGTGCCCAAAAGGCTCTGCATATTAGTACCGATATGTGCTGTATCATTTTCACGTATCATGTGTCCTCCTGTATCCGTACTCCCGCATAAACATTCGCATACACCTGCGAATGAATTATAATCTCATTCTTATATAATTATAAGCAGGTGTATTTATGCATACACCTGCATTATTATATTATTATAATTAGCATTATCACTTATCATAATTGTAAATAACCAGTATACATTGCCTATGTGAACTTTTACTCACCTCACATGATGAATTCTCTATTCAATGTACCTTTCCTCTCTGTCATTCATAGACCTTTATACACTACAGGAACTTCACCCTTTTTTCTGCATTGTAAAATTAACCTAATTAATAGGACGCATCATTTTATTAAATTGGCTTAGTTAATGAACGCCAGATTCCGCGAATAATAGTGTTATTGCAATTTCAATATTCCACTGCAATGTAAAAGGTGTTATATAAATTCATTGGTTGTTTAATAAATCCTTCGTAATACGCTTGCAACATTCATGCTCCCGGTAGTCAGCTGATAATGCTGTGAGTGTTACCATGATACAGATACTATGAATAATGCACGATTGTCAATTAAAAAACACCTGTAAAATTCAACATTGGAAATGAAACTGAGAGAGAGCATGTGAGGGAGGGTAGGGCACTCACCCCCTACCAAGGTAGTGTTCCCACTTCGTACACAAAATTGATCCGTTGAAAGCGTTGTTTGAGTGTAATTATATGAACCTTCGAAGGGATATTGCAGATGGATTCTTCAAATGGTACTCAGCCGCTTGGATCGTTGGGGCTCGAACGGTGACCCTGCGGGAAGAGAGGCTATCGCGGTGCCACCCTATTGCAATTCCTTATTCCTCTCATTCAACTATCTTTGACCACCAACATTTGTGGTTTTGATCCACTTTACTTTGCATATCTAATCATCTCTTTCCGACGAGCCTTTGACCTGCTCTGATTGAGCCCTTGACAACCTGTCTAAGCCTTTGACCTGCTCTGATTGAACCCTTGACCACCTGTCTAAGCCTTTGACCTGCTCTGATTGAACCCTTGACCACCTGTCTAAGCCTGTGACCTGCTCTGATTGAGCCCTTGATCACCTGTCTTTAACCCCTCTCTCTCTCTCTCTCTCTCTGTGTGGTATCTCCCACTTCCCTGTCCCCGGTTCATCAATAGTCTCACCCAGTTCTACCTCTAAAAGAATCAACATGTGTGAAACTCTGACCCTTCTTATTATTCATACCACGGTTCCCTTACCCTTTCCACCATTTCCCCCATTCCCTTCCTATTCCCTTCTTCCTACGCTTCTCTCCCCTACCCTCCTGTTTTTCAACTTTATATCCATTTTCATCATAACAAATATTTTTTTGATCTCTCGCTGCATTCCTTTCTTTCTGTCCTATTTCTCTTCTACCCTTCCTCCTCTTCCCTCACCTCTCCTCCCCGGCTCTCTCTTCCTACCCTCCCGCTCCTGCACCCCTTCCCCTCCTCTTTCTCTTATCTTTCCTTATCTATGCTTTACTGAAGCTCCAGAATGAAGAAATCACATCAAAATCATGCCACTTCAGCAAACAATTGAATGATAGGAGCTTCGATTACCTTCCGCCTGCATGGTGTGTTTACATAACTTTCTTACTTTGCTCTAAGATGTGTTAAGGGAACGCCCTCCCTTACTCTAGAGTCTAGTCTAAGGTAGCATGCAAAAGCCTCCTTGCCTTGCCCCGCGTTATAATGTGAGTCTCTCTTTCCTTTCCTCTATGACTCGATGTGTGTGTGTGTGTGTTGCCTGTGCATGGGGCATCATGAGCAGTGTTTGTTATGACTGGGAGTATGTGGGAGACAAGGCCATTACAGCTTGTGTTGAAGAGAGACCCATGTAGTTATTGTGTGCATGAAACAGCCTCAACTACTGGAGAGATGGTGTGTGTGTAAGTGTGTGTGTGTGTATTCACCTAGTTGTGTTCACCTAGTTGTGTTTTGCGGGGGTTGAGCTTTGCTCTTTCGGCCCGCCTCTCAACTGTCAATCAATTGTTTACTAACTACTTTTTTTCCACCACACACACACACACACACCAGGAACCAGCCCGTGACAGCTGACTAACTCATAGGTACCTATTTACTGCTAGGTAACAGGGGCCTTCAGGGTGAAAGAAACTTTGCCCATTTGTTTCTGCTTCGTGCGGGAATCGAACCCGCGCCACAGAATTACAAGTCCTGCGCGCTATCCACCAGGCTACGAGGCCCCTACGAGGCCCCTTCCCCCTATGTGTGTGTATGTGTGTGTGTGTGTGTGTGTGTGTGTGTGTACGAGAGACTGGTGCGGCTACGACAGGTAAAAAAAAACACATTCAGAGGATGGAGAAACGAGACGACGTTTAGGTCCGTCCTGGACAAGTTGATATTGATCCAGGACAGATAGAAACGTCGTCGTTTCACCATCTTCTGATATGTGGTTTGGTCACCATATCTTCAGCCACGTTATTGTGATCCTCCTGTTTAGAGGATCCTCCTGTTTAAGGGGCCTCGTAGCCTGGTGGATAGCGCGCAGGACTCGTAATTCTGTGGCGCGGGTTCGATTCCCGCACGAGGCAGAAACAAATGGGCAAAGTTTCTTTCACCCTGAATGCCCCTGTTACCTAGCAGTAAATAGGTACCTATGAGTTAGTCAGCTGTCACGGGCTGCTTCCTGGGGATGGAGGCCTGGTCGAGGACCGGGCCGCGGGGACACTAAAGCCCCGAAACCATCTCAAGATAACCTCAAGATAGATGGTACCTTTGGTGACGTTAGTCAATAGTCAAGAATTTGCTTTTAGATAATAGTATACTGACTAGTAAGG
Source organism: Procambarus clarkii (assembly GCF_040958095.1). Taxonomy (NCBI): domain Eukaryota; kingdom Metazoa; phylum Arthropoda; class Malacostraca; order Decapoda; family Cambaridae; genus Procambarus; species Procambarus clarkii. The sequence continues at coordinate 38,600,104 of NC_091169.1, forward strand.
ATTTTGTTTAATTAGATGGAGCTTAAAAAACTAACTTAAATATTCCTAGTACACAAACTAGCATAGCATACACATGTAGTATATTAGGCCTCAGATATTGTGTATTAGGCCTAGGAGGTTTAAGTTAGGTTAGTTTAGTTAGTCAAAGCAACACTAATAAAAAAATAGTTATATATATATATATATATATATATATATATATATATATATATATATATATATATATATATATATATATATATATATATATATATATATATATAAACTATGGTCTTCGTCGTTACTATAAGTACTACCAAAATAGGAGAATGGGCTGCTTTATTGTGATTCATCGTCTGAATCATTCATATGTACAAATCCACAAGGGCCATGACGAGGGTTCGAACCTGCGTCCGAGAGGATCCCAGACGCTGCCTTATATGCTTTATTCATATGTGTTATTATTATTATCATGAAAGAGAGAGAGAGAGATGGAGGTGGTTATGAATTCTTATTTAGAATTCGAAAGCAAGTCTTGAACAAGACATCTCAGAAACCCATTTTCTCAGGTCACAACTAAGTATATATATATATATATGATATATATATATATATATATATATATATATATATCTTCCTTCTGAAGATGTATTTAATATTTGTGACCTTCTGAAGATGTATTTAATATACGAAAGTACTTAAGGAAATTTCCTGTTTCATTTTTCCTCCGTGGTCTGACATTGTCACATTCTTAATCACGTGTTTATTTTCGTGATATACACATATATATATATATATATATATATATATATATATATATATATATATATATATATATATATATATATATATATATATGTGTGTGTGTGTGTGTGTGTGTGTAAAACAATGCCTTTGATCCACACCTTAAGTAATGGGTTAACCATAAAAAAATTAAGGCAGTTCTAAGGTGCAGCATTCACAGAGATGTAAATATTCTTAGTCTATCTCCTATCCTTTGTCATTCACGTGTTACATTGCACTGCGAACAGTCCAAAATCATACGAAAGAGAGAAAGTGAGAAGAAGAATGTGAACAGAGAGATCGAAGTGGGAGAAGATGATGGAGAGAGAGGGAGAGAGAGAGGGAGAGAATGGATAAACAGGCTCCGTCGCAGCAATGTGATTATGACACCACAGAGCAGGAATGCCAGCAATGTGAACAGAGAGATCGAAGAGGGAGAAGATGATGGAGAGAGAGAGAGAGAGAGGGAGAGAATGGATAAACAGGCTCCGTCGCAGCAATGTGATTATGACACCACAGAGCAGGAATGCCAGCACGCAGACACGAAAAGGCAGGACAATACTGGCGAGTGTGGCAGTAGAGCGAGGGAGGAGGAATGTAATATCAGAGCCACCCTGGCCAAGATTTTCACTACCTCGGGAACACACCCTCAGCTGTCGTTCTGCGTTCTCCCATTGGCCAGTTCAGGGCTTGGGTGGCAGATTCTCACACATATCTGTAGCAGATCTTCATGCATCTATAGCAGATCCTTACACATCTGTAGCAGATCTTCATGCATCTATAGCAGATCCTTACACATCTGTAGCAGATCTTCATGCATCTATAGCAGATCCTTACACATCTGTAGCAGATCTTCATGCATCTGAGCTGGTCGGCCGAGCGGACAGCACACTGGACTTGTGATCCTGTGGTCCCGGGTTCGATCCCGGGCGCCAGCGAGAAACGATGGGCAGAGTTTCTTTCACCCTATGCTCCTGTTACCTAGCAGTAAATAGGTACCTGGGAGTTAGTCAGCTGTCACGGGCTACTTCCTGGGGGTGGAGGCCTGGTCAAGGACCGGGCCGCGGGGACACTAAAAACAAAGCCCCGAAATCAACTAAAGATAACCTCAAGAATCTATAGCAGATCCTTACACATCTGTAGCAGATCTTCATACACCTATGGGGCCTCGTAGCCTGGTGGATAGCGCGCAGGACTCGTAATTCTGTGGCGCGGGTTCGATTCCCGCACGAGGCAGAAACAAATGGGCAAAGTTTCTTTCACCCTGAATGCCCCTGTTACCTAGCAGTAAATAGGTACCTGGGAGTTAGTCAGCTGTCACGGGCTGCTTCCTGGGGGTGGACCGGGCCGCGGGGACACTAAAGCCCCGAAATCATCTCAAGATAACCTCAAGATAACCTATAGCAGATCCTCACACATCTGTAGCAGATCTTCATACACCCATAGCAGATCCTTACACATCTGTATCAGATCTTCATGCAGCTATAGCAGATCCTTACATATCTGTAGCAGATCTTCATACAGCTATAGCAGATCCTTACACATCTGTAGCAGATCTTCATTCAGCTATAGCAGATCCTTACACATCTGTAGCAGATCTTCATGCAGCTATAGCAGATCCTTACATATCTGTAGCAGATCTTCATACAGCTATAGCAGATCCTTACACATTTGTAGCAGATCTTCATGCAGCTATAGCAGATCCTTACATATCTGTAGCAGATCTTCATACAGCTATAGCAGATCCTTACACATTTGTAGCAGATCTTCATGCAGCTATAGCAGATCCTTACACATCTGTAGCAGATCATTATTGACCTGTAGGAGATCCTCTCATGACCGAAGCGGATCCTTACACACTTGTAGCAGATCCTTACACACCTGTAGCAGATTATTATACACCTGTAGCAGATCAGTATACACCTGTAGCAGACCCTCACACACTTGTAGCAGATTCTTAAAAATATATAAAATTCTAAAAAAAAAAACTAAAATTAAATTCGGTTTTTCTACTCAATGGTATAAATGCTTTGTTTCAATTGTTCATTAGGCTTCTTCGATCTGTCGATCAGGCATGACGTCAGAGTTGTTTCAGTGTTTACAAACAAACAATTAAAACAGTTACGGCGCCTCGATAAACACACGACTTGATCGCAAACCTAAACACTATAAGTCTCTTGAGTTGCAGGGAGCAGCAATTATCTTTAATTATCTTTAATTATCTTTAAACTATCTCAAATGGGAAAGGTACTAGGTATATTCACCAGAGAGATACACGTACCTCACTTCTCGCATTTTCACACAATTATAAACTCTCTGGGGGTTTCAATTCACTTTCCCGGACGCACTGTTGTTCGAACACACGATTCTCGGCTCACTGGAGGGTTCGAATACCACAGTTTTCGAATCACTGAAGGTTCACACTCACAATTTCTCAATTCATCCCTGAGTCAAGTCTATTACATCCAGCGGTCGACCCCACAGACATATTCATAAATTTTAACATGCTGTTCATTCAAAACAGGAATTTTCTCAAATATAAATTAATATTATATTATATTAGCATATTGTGTATATATAGGTATAGGTTAGGTGTTTAGGTTCTGTTGGGGATTATTTATATTTGTAGTACGTGGGTGAAGCATTTACAGCGTTGTGGTTTGAACAAAATTCGTCAGTGAAGCACTTGTTCCGGATATGTTCGAACGTCAGCAGTTGTGAGTCGTGTGTAAACCGCTTTTCATTCATAAACAGGGGGTTTGGCGGGTGCATGGAATCACTTTTGGATCTTTGTTTGGAGGACGGGCTGTTTACAGCGTTGTGGTTCGAACAAAATTCGCCAGTGAAGCATTTGTTTCGGAAGTGTTCGAACATTATCGGTTGTGAATCGTGTGTAAACCGTTTTTCATTCATAAACAGGAGGTTTGGCGGGTGCATGAAATCACTGTTGGGTCTCTGATTGGAGGACGAGCTGCAATTCCCAGCTTACTGTGGACTGGTATTGATACCAGCTGCTGAAGATTAACAAGGAACAAGGAATATTTCAAATCTATCATTAACATACGCTTGTTGTACTTTGGGGGGTTGGCCGCAGCCTGAACGAGCCTAGCACAGGATAATAACTGAAATTACTTGTTGAGAATTAAATTCATAGATCGTAGCCCATCCAGAGGAAATGTTTCATTACATCCAGCGACCGATCCCAAAGACTTATTCAGCAATTTTAACATGCAATTCGTTCAAAATCCCAAATTTCTCAAATATAAGGTAATATACCCAACAATCACAATAGTGTGATGCATTTAATGAACAAATCCACCTCACGGCCCTTGTGGATTTGTTCATAAGATAATATAATTATATATTAGAATATTGTGAATATATTGGCGTAGTTTAGGTAGCGTTAGATGTTTAGGGAGCCGGTCGGCCGAGCGGCCAGCACGCTGGACTTCTGATCCTGTTGTCCCGGGTTCGATCCCGGACGCCGGCGAGAAACAATGGGCAGAGTTTCTTTCACCCATATGCCCCTGTTACCTAGCAGTAAAAATAGGTACCTGGGTGTTAGTCAGCTGTCATGGGCTGCTTCCTGGGGGTGGAGGCCTGGTCGAGGACCGGGCTGCGGGGACACTAAATCCCCGAAATCATCTCAAGATAGGTTCTATTGGCAGTTATATTTACAGAGTTACATTTACAGACATTTACAGTCAACAAGAAAAGAATAGCAAAAAGAATTAAAAATAACTGTTATTTTTAACATAATAATAGTTATTTTAAAATAACTATGTTATTTTTTTTCTTAATTTGATTTTAAATCAGACTTGGACAAGTTTTCTAAACAATGAACTTTATACTAGCATTAAAACCAGACTTGAGGTATCTTTTTGTTTAAAAAAACAAATGTAAATGCTATAGGCACTATTATCTATCTTTCTCTCTCTCCAGTTGTCAATGTCAACACACTTTGTGAAGGTCTCCTCTCACTTCTTCAGACTTCATCATTCATTTAGACATTCATTCACTCTGACTTCGACATTCATCCAGAATGTCGTTGTTTGTTCAGGTTTATTTGTAACTGTTGTTGGTAAATGCATCTCTACCTTTTTTTCTTGCTTGCTTTGTGCAGAAATACAAACATTTGATATATGATTTTAAAAGCTAATACAATCAAAGGGTTTTCTCTTTCACTTCAAATTCCGGAACTGTTGCATTACCGAGGAAATGCAGTAACATTGTTTTGATACAATTCTATTTATATATTGCTGTAAGGTTAAGTGATTGCCAGGAGAAAGCACTAAGCCAGTATGTCTGTGACTACAGAATGTCTGTTTTGCATTTGGAAGTGATGTGAGCTGAGATAAGAGGAAGGAGATAAAACAAAATCGACTTGAGAATGGTCCAGGACAGACCGAAACGTCGTCGTCCCTTCACCTTCTAGTGTGTGGTCTGGTCAACATACTTTAGCCACGTTATTGTGACTCATCACCTGCACAAGGAGATAAAGAATGCATTTGTACCTTTGCCTAATCATTTGGGCTAGACGGTAGGTCTCCCTTCATGCAGATCAGCGTTCAATCCCCGACCGTCCACAAGTGGTTGGGCACCATTCCTTTCCTCCGTTTCACCCCAAATCCTTATCCTGATCCCTTCACAGTGCTATATAGTCAAGTTCAAGTACGTTTATTGAGATAAAATACGTCCTTCGGCGTAGAACGCCAACCCAGCAAGAAGCGAGGCCGATGCTGTACCGAGCACTCCAAGTGTAAGACGTGTATACTCTGACAGTCAAAACTTAAGGAAAAGCATTTATACAACTATGAAAGAACTATTTAGATGACTATTTAGAAAGGAACACACTAACAAAATTGATGTTATACCTTTTGCCCTGAGGTCATACTAGGAGTCAAACGCCACTATGTTTGTATTAGACGGGGGAAGATGAACTACATCAATGGTTCTTGTGCTGAGAATGTTCAGAAAGAGTTCAGTCATTGTTAAGAATGTCCAGGAGTTCAGTCATTGCTGAGAATGTCCAGGAGTTCAGTCATTGCTGAGAATGTTCAGAAAGAGTTCAGTCATTGTTAAGAATGTCCAGGAGTTCAGTCATTGCTGAGAATGTCCAGGAGTTCAGTCATTGCTGAGAATGTCCAGGAGTTCAGTCATTGCTGAGAATGTCCAGGAGTTCAGTCATTGCTGAGAATGTCCAGGAGTTCAGTCATTGCTGAGAATGTCCAGGAGTTCAGTCATTGCTGAGAATGTCCAGGAGTTCAGTCATTGCTGAGAATGTCCAGGAGTTCAGTCATTGCTGAGAATGTCCAGGAGTTCAGTCATTGCTGAGAATGTCCAGGAGTTCAGTCATTGCTGAGAATGTCCAGGAGTTCAGTCATTGCTGAGAATGTCCAGGAGTTCAGTCATTGCTGAGAATGTCCAGGAGTTCAGTCATTGCTGAGAATGTCCAGGAGTTCAGTCATTGCTGAGAATATCCAGGAGTTCAGTCATTGCTGAGAATGTCCAGGAGTTCAGTCATTGCTGAGAATGTCCAGGAGTTCAGTCATTGCTGAGAATGTCCAGGAGTTCAGTCATTGCTGAGAATGTCCAGGAGTTCAGTCATTGCTGAGAATGTCCAGGAGTTCAGTCATTGCTGAGAATGTCCAGGAGTTCAGTCATTGCTGAGAATGTCCAGGAGTTCAGTCATTGCTGAGAATGTCCAGGAGTTCAGTCATTGCTGAGAATGTCCAGGAGTTCAGTCATTGCTGAGAATGTCCAGGAGTTCAGTCATTGCTGAGAATGTCCAGGAGTTCAGTCATTGCTGAGAATGTCCAGGAGTTCAGTCATTGCTGAGAATGTCCAGGAGTTCAGTCATTGCTGAGAATGTCCAGGAGTTCAGTCATTGTTGTGATGTGTTACATTTGTTCATCCCCAACGATGGAACACTGATATAATTTATTTTTCACATTTAACCCCAACATAATACGACCACAGCGGCAACAATTTGTGATTGTTTTATCACAAATTATATACCTATAACGCCTTCGAGTTAACCGCTTATATATATAGAGAGAGAAAGGAAAAGGTATTAAATCTAAAGAGAATGTGATATTTTCTGAAAAATTCTAATTTTTCTTCTCAGGTGTAATTTTAAAGATCGTAAAATATCCCCGGGAGAAACTTTTTATGACGGTTTCAGCCACGGAAAAAGTTGCACTTCTGATGTGGGAGTTCCCTGATTACCTCAAGTTTATGGCTTTCCCACCTGGTAATAAGAGGATTATTGTCACGAAAAGTTACCTGGCAAAGCATTTTGCTCAAGCTGGTTATATGCCAAAAGCAAAAATAAAGTTTACTTTTCCACCTTCGTAAATATTCAGATCGTAGCTGCTCACGCTGGCTATAAATCACCGGTCAAGAGATACGCAAATATGCGTTAGGAGTTAAAAAAAAATGGTACTGCATCAGTGATTCTGGAAGTGGTTTTAAAATCGTGTAGTAGTAGCAGGCATCCATCAGTCTCAGGAGACTATGGAGTTGCGCTCTGGTTGTCGGTCTGGAGTGGCGTCTCCAGGGTGCAAAGTCAGGGTAGGTTGATACGCGGGGAGAAGCTGTCACCCATGCAGCAGGCCCCCCCCCCCTCCCCCTCTCTCTCCACGGAGCCGAAAGACCAGAATGGAAAGGCAAATTACAGTATAGGTAATTGAGATCATAGAGCAATATGACATCGTGCAGCAGTTATCTGTGGCGGGAACAGTTTAATGTGGTGCTAGTATTAGTGATGGTGGTTTCAATAGTGGTGATGGTGGTACTAGTAGGGGTGATGGTGATGCTAGTAGTAGTGACGGTGGTTCTAAGTGATAATAGCTTCTTACTCTTCTGCCATTTTAATTCTCTCATTTCCCCTCGTCCTTATCTATCAGCCAAACACGATCACCATTTTCCGTATGATACGCCTCCATCTTTTTTCTCACCCCTATAACGCCCCCTAAGTTCCCTTTCCACCCTTACTCCTTTTTCCCTTTCCTCTATTTTCTCTCTTTCTCCTAGATCATGCATCAATATTTTCAATACACATCATCTTACCTCTCGCTCCACTATCTTCTATGCCCCAATCATGTGTCCCTACTACCTGTCCTTTATTATCTCCAATTAACCCAACTCTCTCGTTACTACCAGTATACATCTACCCTCTCTCTCACTCACCTCTCTCTCTCTGTCTCTCTGTTGACCAGACCATACACAAGAAGTTGAAGGGACGACGACGTTTCGGTCCGTCCTGGACCATTCTCAAGTCGATTCTCTCTCTCTCTCTCTCTCTCTCTCTCTCTCTCTCTCTCTCTCTCTCTCTCTCTCTCTCTCTCTCTCTCTCTCTCTCTCTCTGCCCCATATCTTCCTGACTATCTCCCACCAATATATGTAGCGGTGAGGAGAGGAGAGAAAAAATTGCAAGAATATACATATATGCAAACTAGTGAGAGAAGACTTATCTCTTCCTCTGATGACGCTCTGTAAAAAAAAAAGTTCATCCAGCGGGTAGAGAACTGCAGCTAAGATATGCAAATTTTATACAGGAGAAAATAAAACTTTTAAAGCTTGGGCATTTTTTTTTCTCTCCATTTTTTGTCTTCTATTCCTCTGTGATGGGAAGAAGCCATTGTAATTCCTTCCACTCTCGGCGGACTCATTACCTGAGAGGAGGCAGCATCATCCCTCATCTGCCGAGACTGAAGCATCTCACTGAAATTTACACAAGTCGCGGAATACAGTGAAAAATGGACCTTTTTCCCCGTGTGGGAAATGTGGCGAGAACCGACGCTAAAACAGGTTTAACCATATTTATTTCACCTAATAACTGTGTATAATTAATAGAAATTAGCGTGCCAGAAGCAGAGGATTAAACCCAGGAGCTTCTCACATTAATGAACACTGGCGTCGATTTGGGATCTTGAGGTTATCTTCAGGGCTTTAGTGTCCCCGCGGCAGGGTCCTCGACCAGGCCTCCACCCCCAGGAAGCAGCCCGTGATAGCTGACTAACTCCCAGGTACCTATTTACTGGTAGGTAGCAGGGGCATAGGGTGAAAAAAACTCTGACCATCGTTTCTCGCCGGCGCTCGGGATCGATAAGGAACCGGATCACGTGTCCAGCGTGTTGTCCGCTCGGCCGGCCGGTTCCTAAGGATGGTGAAGATATTTTACCTGAATTTAATCACTGGTACCACCATCCCCAATGGCCTCTACGAGGTAAGGAAGCCCTGAGCGCTACCATTACCAGTACCAAAACAGAATCCAGTACCTGATAAAATTTTGTTCCAGCAACCTGAACTAATTCATCAGATGAACAAATCCACAAAGGCCTTGATAACCCTCATCAAATCCCTTGTGAATTTGTTCATTTGACTCATCTCGCTATTGGGATTTCTGTGTGCAATTCCATCAGCCTAATTTAGATAAAATATAAAACAAATGACGAAAGATACAGCGTAGAACAGGTGCAAAACGTGTCTGTTATTATGCTTCTGTAAGAATATAGAAGGAGGATAAAAATGCACCGGTAAAAATGCGAATGCAATATCTTCCGATAAATTTTATTATTTCAGTAAAGTTATATAAACAGATGAATGTAATAGACGAAGCATTATGAGATGAGACGAAACACAGTCAGTAGAGGATACATGTTTACAAAGATGAGTTCTATTTCGTGTCTCGTGGCGCCGAAAACATTGAAAGATAAGGATGGGGAATCACAGAGATGAGAAGATAAATGGAGAAGGAACTGATGAAAGGGGGAAGGGGAAAGCGAGGGAGAACCGGCCCTTTCTATCAAGGGGAACATGGAAAATACTGCAGCGGACCAGCTTCTAATGAAGGTAAGCTTGGACCCAGGTGGGTTAGTTCTTTCATGTACCGGCAGATGGCCAAAAGGCGAATGGAGAGCTCAGAGAGATTTTTTTTTAATGCCAAGCTTGAAATTTGACATTCAGCCAGATGAAACAACTATTTTTTTTGAGGGGGGGAGTTGTTTTGAATATACTGATCCAAAAAATATATGGTAAAGCGAAATATTCAGTGATGGCTAAAGAATTCCTCTAGAATATAATTTTTTCAGCCAATTATGTAAATATTATTACAAATAGACAAATTGGAGGAAGCAGGAGCCGCAGAGATGAACAAACGCGTACAAACACACAATATTAATAGCGATACCTAGTTAAACACAAGACAAAGTTAGAGAAGATTCAGAGGTATGCCACCAGACTGGCCCCGGAACTGAGAGGTATGAGCTACGAGGAAAGGCTAAGGGAGCTGAACCTCACATCCCTGGAAAACAGAAGAGTATGGGAAGATATGATAACCACCTACAAAATTTACAGGGCAATTGACAGGGTGGACCAAGACAACCTCTTTAGCACAGGTGGGATACGAACAAGGGGACACAGGTGGAAACTTAGTACCCAGATGAGCCACAGAGACGTTAGAAATAATTTTTTCAGTGTCAGAGTAGTTAATAAATGGAATGCATTAGGAAGTGATGTGGTGGAGGCTGACTCCATACACAGTTTCAAATGTCGATATGATAGAGCCCAATATGCTTAGGAATCTGTACACCAGTTGAGAGGCGGGACCAAAGAGCCAGAGCTCAACCCCTGCGAACACAACTAGGTGAGTACAGTTTTAATTACAGTGAATAAGAATAAAAAAAATATATGTATATTATTATAACATTTTGCTATCAACGGTTATCCATTTTGATGGATAACCGACACTTAACAAGATGATAGCACATGATAGCACAAGATGATATATATTGCTTTAACATCCATGGTTCTCCTCAAACTTCACCATTAGCAGGAAATTTTTTAATGCAATTTTTTTCAGGCTATAAAATCAAATTTGAAATTTTCCTCTGCAAGAAACTTGTGCAGATCAAATGAGCAACTACGAACTACTTGGAAAGTGAAGATACTTTGGGAGTACAGTTCCGGGGCTTGCTGTGGGTACCGACCTGTGAGATTTATATTTATTTAATTTATATGAATTTATATTTACGTTAATTTATATACTTCGATAGCAATTTGTATAATGATAAGTGGACTGTATTTCTGCAATAATCTCAGATCTCACAAATCGATCCTCTACACATTAGGGGGGGGTTTATTAGTTTATATATATATGCAGCCAATCAAACTACAGTAATAGCTACATACATTGATGAGGTTCCTTATCTTATAGTACAGCAGGTTAGTCCACCAGGTATAACTAGGGTGTAGACACCAAATTATCCTCTTTGAGGTAGCTTCCATATCACCCAGTAACTGGTGCACAAACTCTTCCTCGTCTTGACCTGTCAAAAGTGCGCTAGCTGTGAAGCCAGAATCCTATATATGACAAGTATTTCAGAGAAACTGTACATGGAACATTAAAGACCTGGCTTAATTACCTTTAGTATGAGGCGATTTCGCGTTCTAACCGGCTAACCCTATATCCTGACATTAATGGCCATAAATGAATGATAAACGGGTTTCGGATAGACACTTAACTTGTATTTGTAGACAGCGTGTTGACAATGGTACACCTTTGGGTTCCATAACACTACGTCCAAGTAAATTTAACAGGAGCCGAATTTGCTCCCGTGTGAGCCTCTGGTCTCAATAAACAATGGCTGTTTCACTCCATACTATTGACGTTACTGGCCGACATTGTCCAGAATGATAGGAGCCGAATTTGCTCCACACGTCTCGGAGGTGACACAACAATGGCTTCCTCCTTCCTCACTCTCTCGCCTGGCCTACTTTGTCCAGATTTCAGAAAGTGATAGAAGGGTCACATTTACTCTACTTTAATATTGATAATTAAGTTAATTTATATAAGATGTTTTTATGATGGTAAAGTCCAAAGACTAATGTATTTAAGAATAATTCCCAGCAGAATAGCTGGTGAATTATAATAGTATGTGGTGATGATATCCCGTTTTCTTTAGACGGTAATTCCACTACAAGTTACGTTTTCTATGGGTAACTTGTTGGTAATACAGCTATTATCTGTATGATTATTAAATGGTGTCGGATTTTCCGACACTTGCACAGGTGAGGGACTGAGGCTTGTGTGTGTGTGTGTACTCACCTAGTTGTACTCACCTAGTTGTGTTTGCGGGGGTTGAGCTCTGGCTCTTTGGTCCCGCCTCTCAACCGTCAATCAACAGGTGTACAGATTCCTGAGCCTATCGGGCTCTGTCATATCTACACTTGAAACTGTGTATGGAGTGAGCCTCCACCACATCACCCCCTAATGCATTCCATTTGTCAACCACTCTGACACTAAAAAAGTTCTTTCTAATATCTCTGTGGCTCATTTGGGCACTCAGTTTCCACCTGTGTCCCCTTGTGCGTGTTCCCCTTGTGTTAAATAGACTGTCTTTATCTACCCTATCAATCCCCTTCAGAATCTTGAATGTGGTGATCATGTCCCCCCTAACTCTTCTGTCTTCCAGCGAAGTGAGGTTTAATTCCCGTAGTCTCTCCTCGTAGCTCATACCTCTCAGCTCGGGTACTAGTCTGGTGGCAAACCTTTGAACCTTTTCCAGTTTAGTCTTATCCTTGACTAGATATGGACTCCATGCTGGGGCTGCATACTCCAGGATTGGCCTGACATATGTGGTATACAAAGTTCTGAATGATTCTTTACACAAGTTTCTGAATGCCAGAAATTCTGAGTGTGTGTGTGTGTGTGTGTGTGTGTGTGTGTGTGTGTGTGTGTGTGTGTGTGTGTACTCACCTAATTGTGCTTGCGGGGGTTGAGCTCTGGCTCTTTGGTCCCGCCTCTCAACCGTCAATCAACTGGTGTACAGATTCCTGAGCCTATTGGGCTCTATCATATCTACATTTGAAACTGTGTATGGAGTCAACCTCCACCACATCACTTCCTAATGCATTCCATTTACTAACTACTCTGACACTGAAAAAGTTCTTTCTAACGTCTCTGTGGCTCATTTGGGTACTTTGTGTGTGTGTGTGTGTGTGTGTGTGTGTGTGTGTGTGTGTGTGTGTGTGTGTGTGTGTGGATATCGGTGTAGGTGTTTGTCGGTGTTGGCTCCAGCACCTCAACATTGCCTAGGTGCTAAGCCCTTAATCTCATCCTAATTCCAGTACCCCCAACATAAACACCGTCCCAGCATACCAACATAACCATGGAATCAGAACCTTAAAACAGACGTAATTCAACCAGCTATCACAGCTATCACACGGAAACTCAACACACACACACATTCCCCGTCATTACGTACCACTCAATATTTTTTCCCCTCTAAACCACAAGTTCATAAACACTATATTTTCCTCTCCTTACGTCACTCGTCAATATATATTGAAGCTCTCGCGTATATAGAGTAAGCTACATGTTTTATCCAGCGACACTCACAGCAACGAATATTTTTGGTTTCTAGTTCTCATGCAAATACAGATTATTACTGGATATTATTCATAGCCAAATTCAATGTCAAGTATCCATTTTTGAGTTATGGGATTTGGCAGACGCTCGTCACATGAATTTAATATTCTGCTTTGCTGTTGTGACAATGAACTTTACTAGATTCATTATATATATTTAGGGAATATGTCAGGGGGGGGGAAATATATGTCTGAGAAATTATATTCCTATTGAATTTTTCCACAAGAGATTACGATATATAAGTCTAGGGAAACATATCATTGGTAGAATATGACCGGAGCAGATTATGTCACGGTGGAATCATAGTAAACTAATTGTGGAATATGTCCAAGGTGGACAATATTATGGAATATGTCCAGGGTGGACTATATTATGGATCTAGTGACAAGTTGAAAATCACAATCAATTTTGTAAATGTTTAATGGCTCCCTAATGCATCCGATCTATTGCAAACGGCTTAGTTTTTTTATTATATTTTGATTTGTATCTTAGAAATTCTGCATCTGAAGCGTCCTCATTCAGTGAGAGAGTTATTATGGGAATCTGAAGGTGTATTTTTCAGGCATCTCATCACGGTCTTAGAGCGTGAGGCTGCAGTAATGATGTGTTTATTCCTTTCTCGCATCTCTCTCGCTTTCTCTTCGGATCTCTCTTGCTTTCTCCTTAGATCTGTCACTTTCTCCTAAGATCTCTATCACTTTATCCACAGATATCTCTCACTTTCTTCTCTATTCCTGTCATATTCTCAGATCTCCTCTACTTTCTCCTCGAAGTTTTCTCCTGCAAAAGACCCATATTGACCCATACGATGTTGCTCCTAATTATATTTTCCCAAGCTCATTCATATGTCTCACCTACGCTTGAAACAATCACGTTATCTCTTGTCCATTATGTTATCCATTATAATAAAACGCGTTATGCCTATAATAATAAAAATAACTCATTCTACACTTAGTGCAAATATATACGCACGTGAAGTAAAATTATTCCAAGCGTTTAGGTACATTAAATGTTATATAAATACATATTAAATTACTTGATTACCTGTGTTACATAATACTTTGTTTAATTGTAGCAATAATATAACTAAAGTGTATTTATTAATTGTAGAAGTTAATAACCAATATTGACAAAACTAACAATTTAACAAATTGTGAGTTTAACAGTAACATGTGATATGTGAGTGGCAGTAAAAATATTTTTAATATCATTAATGGCAGTGTCAATACTTTTATATATTTATGTATATTATCTGCATCAGTTGTGATGTTATTTATTTCCACGTTATTTCACTTTATCGTGATTTTCCCCTTGTTTATTTAACGTTATTAGTTATCAGTCATGAATAATTTAGTGTAGTTATGTTGTGCTGTAATGTGGGGTCTCGAACCTGGTACGGGAGGTAGTTAGGTTAGTCAGCTCCATGTGTACGGAGAGTGTGTACTCACCTAATTGTCACCTATTTGTGCTTGTGGGGGTTGAGCTTTGGCTCTTTGGTCCCGCCTCTCAACTGTCAATCAACTGGTGTACAGATTCCTGAGCCTACTGGGCTCTATCATATCTACATTTAAAACTGTGTATGGAGTCAGCCTCCACCACATCACTGCCTAATGCATTCCACCTGTTAACTACTGACACTGAAAAAGTTCTTTCTAACGTCTCTGTGGCTCATTTGGGTACTCAGTTTCCACCTGTGTCCCCTTGTTCGCGTACCGCCAATGTTGAATAGTTTATCCTTGTCTACCCTGTCAAATCCCCTGAGAGTTTTGTAGGTAGTGATCATGTCTCCCCTTACTCTTCTGTCTTCCAGTGTCGTGAGGTGCATTTCCCGCAGCCTTCCTTCGTAACTCATGCCTCTTAGTTCTGGGACTAGTCTAGTAGCATACCTCTGAACTTTTTCCAGCTTCGTCTTGTGCTTGACAAGGTACGGGCTCCATGCTGGGGCCGCATACTCCACGATTGGTCTTACGTATGTGGTGTACAAGATTCTGAATGATTCCTTACACAGGTTCCTGAAGGTTGTCCTGATGTTAGCCAGCCTCGCATATGCCGCAGACGTATTTCTTTTTATGTGGGCTTCAGGAGACAGGTTTGGTGTGATATCAATTCCTAGATCTTTCTCTCTTTCCGTTTCATTCCGTTTGCATGTGTGTACTCACCTATTTGTGCTTGCGGGGATTGAACTCTGGCTCTTTGGTCCCGCCTCATCGTTTTTAACGTTTATTTTGTGTGCGTGTATTTGTGTGTGTGTGTGTGTGTGTGTGTGTGTGTGTGTGTGACGGATTAGTGTAACTTCTTATGCATTAGCCTCGATAGCTTAGTGGGATGCTTGAGTTTGTATATGTTTCTATATTAATATTAATAATAATTCCCGTTGTAGTGGACATGCAGAAAGTGTATAATTTTGGCTTGTATCGAGGTCCTTTAACCCTTCCCCCCCCCCTCCCCCATTCCCCCCATTTCCCCCCTCCCCCCTACCCCCCCCCCTTCCCCCTCCTTCTTCAAGATCAAACTACTGACTCTCTCTAAGGATGCCAAACACACAACTTTTATCTAACTCCCGGGCACCTATTTCTACTGCTAAGTGAACAGATACATTAGATGAAAGAAAATACGCCCAATCATTTCTGTCCAATCCCGCGATCCCCCGGATTGTGAGTCGAGAATGAATCCCAACTGTATTAAGAGTTAAAACAGTTGCATATCTTACGGAGTGGCAGATATAGGCGGACTGCTCTGATGAGATTGTCTGTCAGAATGAATATAGAAATCAACTATCAACTTAGCAATCCAATCACGGGCATGAACAGGATCTAAATACACTAAGGGTGAGGGGGGGTAGCTATATGATCTTCTATAGTCTAACTGAATACCTTTTACAAGTCAATTTTTGCTCCAATATCTGGACCCAATCCCCAGCTGTTAATCCTTTGAGGCGATTAGAGGAAGGTATGATTGATTAAATTCTGTGTCAGGCATTTAATGGAGTACCAATCAAAATCCAATCGAGAGTGAGTGGGATATGTTGTGGATGTGTGGAGCTCAGGCGAGGGATGAGATTATTCTCTAAGCTGGATTATCCTTCTTTATCCTAGCTTATCAACCTTTATCCTAGATTATTCTATAAACTACATTTTCCTCCTTTAGCTTAGATAATAACCCTCTTCTAGATTGCCCTGCTCTATCCTAGATTATCGTACTTTATTGAAGATTATCCTTCTTTATCCTAGATTATCCTCCTTTATTCTACATTTTCTTCTAATCTACATTATTCTCCGTTATCCTACAATCCTTTATCTTAGATTATCCTCTATCCTCCATTACCCCTCTTCATTCCCAGATTATACTCTCTCTCTCTCTCTCTCTCTCTCTCTCTCTCTCTCTCTCTCTCTCTCTCTCTCTCTCTCTCTCTCTCTCTCTCTCTCTCTCTCTCTCTCTCTCTCTCTATATATATATATATATATATATATATATATATATATATATATATATATATATATATATATAAATAATGTCTGTGTGTGTGTGTATTAACCTAGTTGTATTCACCTAGTTGTATTCACCTAGTTGTGCTTGCGGGGGTTGAGCGCTGCTCTTTCGGCCCGCCTCTCAACTGTCAATCAATCAACTGTTACTAACTACTAACTAATTCCCCCCCCCCCCCCCACACACACACACACACGCATCCCTAGGAAGCAGCCCATAACAGCTGTCTAACTCCCAGGTACCTATTTACTGCTAGGTAACAGAGGCATCAGGCAGAAAGAAACTCTGCCCATCTGTTTCCACCGTATGGAAACACGGCGTGTGCGTGTGTGTGCGCGCTTTAACAAATTATGTAAATAATTACGAAGCCCACTGTGCCTCTGTAACCCCTCTTCCAATATCACTCACAAGAAGAATAGGGGCTGCATAATACATGAACTAAACTCATGTTTCTGAAATGTTGACATTCGTTACACTGTAAGATTTATCGTCTCCGTTAACCTGTAGCTTACCACCAATGACTTCCGCATAAATTCTCCCGAGTGTATGTTTAATTTAAGTCTGAGTTGCTGCGCCACTGAATTCTGCATTCACTTGAGAAATTATTGAGGCCATGAAGATGGATCGAACCCCGCGCACCGGATCTTCTCTGGTTATCTTGAGGTTATCTTGAGATGATTTCGGGGCTTTAGTGTCCCCGCGGCCCGGTCTTCGACCAGGCCTCCACCCCCAGGAAGCAGCCCGTGACAGCTGACTAACACCCAGGTACCTATTTTACTGCTAGGTAACAGGGGCATAGGGTGAAAGAAACTCTGCCCATTGTTTCTCTCCGGCGCCTGGGATCGAACCCAGGACCACAGGATCACAAGTCCAGTGTGCTGTCCGCTCGGCCGACCGGCTCCCTACCGTGGTATCCACACTATTCGTTTCTTTAACTTAAATATATTTCCTGAAGCAAGTCAATCCTTTCCTTCAGTTCCTCTTCCTTTCCATCCTTTGTGTTTCTGCTTCCCTCTCACTTCTTGATATCTATTCCCAGCCTTTTCAGTTTACAATGCTATCGTTCCTTCCTGCCTTTCTAAGTTCCTGTTTCTCTTTATTTCGTCTCTCTATCTTTTGTCACATATTTATTTACTGCTTATTTTGCGTTATGCTTAGTTCAGGTTCTCATTGTCTTAATGATTAAGTGTTATTTGCATGTCTTGTAAACCTGGAGTATTGTAAACCTCGGACTCCGAGGTTTACAATACCTTGGAGCTAGTCCATAGCGGCTTCCGTCTACACCTTTGTTTCTGTCTAATAGCTCCAAGTACTTTTGTTTCTGTCTATAGTAGACCCAAGCACCTTTGTTTCTGTCTATGGTAGACCCAAGGACCTTTGTTTCTGTCTATAGTAGCCTCAAGCACCTTTGTTTCTGTCTATAGTAGCCTCAAGCACCTTTCTTTCTGTCTATAGTAGACCCAAGCACCTTTGTTTCTGTCTATAGTAGACCCAAGCACCTTTGTTTCTGTCTATAGTAGACCCAAGAACCTTTGTTTCTGTCTATAGTAGACCCAAGCACCTTTGTTTATGTCTATAGTAGACCCAAGCACCTTTGTTTCTGTCTATAGTAGACCCAAGCACCTTTGTTTCTGTCTATAGTAGACCCAAGCACCTTTGTTTCTGTCTAGTAGCCTCAAGCACCTTTGTTTCCGTCCACATAGACGTCTTGGTGATGGGATTTATCTCCCTGAAGTCTTATTTCTTTCTATGTTCGTTACTGTTTTATTCTTTTCCGTCTAATGTTTTGCATTAGACGGATTGCAAAGCTTTTTTTAGTGTATTTTGAATGCACTCTTGTTTTTTTTTTGTCACATTTTAATGCATCAGTGACCCCCCCCCCCTCTTCCGCGTATGTGTGTGTGTGTGTGTGTGTGTGTGTGTGTGTGTGTGTGTGTGTGTGTGTGTGTGTGTGTGTGTGTGTGTGTGTGTGTGTACTCACCTAGTTGTGTTTGCGGGGGTTGAGCTCTGGCTCTTTGGTCCCGCCTCTCAACCGTCAATCAACAGGTAATGTGTGTGTGTGTGTGTGTGTGTTCACCTAGTTGTGTTTTGCGGGGGTTGAGCTTTGCTCTTTCGGCCCGCCTCTCAACTGTCAATCAACTGTTTACTAACTACACTAACTACTTTTTTTTTTTCACCACCACACACACACACCCCAGGAAGCAGCCCGTGACAGCTGACTAACTCCCAGGTACCTATTTACTGCTAGGTAACAGGGGCATTCAGGGTGAAAGAAACTTTGCCCATTTGTTTCTGCCTCGTGCGGGAATCGAACCCGCGCCACAGAATTACGAGTCCTGCGCGCTATCCACCAGGCTACGAGGCCCCTATCAGTTTTACAGTTGTGTGTGTGTGTGTGCGTGTGTGTGTGTGTGTGTGTGTGTGTGTGTGTGTGTGTGTGTGTGTGTGTGTGTGTGTGTGTGTGTGTGTGTGTGTGTGTGTGTGTTCATATATGAACGAGCAAACACGGCACACAAGGTTCCTCCCCTCAGCAGCAAGGAAAAAGTGTCTACACTTCACTACACTTACCACATTCTCGCCTTCTTTGACTAAGGTTTTTTTCTTCGTCCTATTTTTTTAATATGTGGGTATAGAGGGCGCTGCAGAACACCCCATGGAGGGTATCGACCTGTTACAAGTGCCCCTTCCTATACCCTTCCTTTTATCCAGGGTATTTACACTTCCTCCTTCTACAAGGAGGGAAATCTACCTATCTACAACAAGGTAGATAGGTAGAGTTGTTCCCCCTGACATGAATCAGTCTTCCATTCCTTTGTCTATACGGCTTTGGAAAAGGAAGATAGCGACATGGGTACCTTGTTATTTCCATTTGCCAAGAACACAGATACGTCATGAAACTAATGGTACTTATGTCTCAGGCATCAAGAGGGTCACCGAATAGGGGCCAATAATGGTGATCCTGTTCTCTCTACTTAAGGAGCTTTTAGCTGATTTCCTGTAGGGTGGCAGCGGTCAACAGATGTGCATCACTGAAGTCAATACAGATGTTAGCCAAGGCTGACATACTCCTGTAGCCTCCGCAGCAACTGCTTACCATTCTTTAATGGGTGCACTGTGATCCCATCTGGGCGACAAACAGGACAGGTAGAGCTACGGGGCATTAGGTAAAGTGGCTCCTCTCTTTTTGCTGTGAAAAGAGCTCCTCTTAATGATGTCGTTAACTTCACCGTGTCTCGAATGCCATCCCCTTGTCCTCTGGCAGAGCAAAGCTTGCTGAACGTACCTAATATATATATATATATATATATATATATATATATATATATATATATATATATATATATATATATATATATATATATATATATATATATATATATATATATAATATTATCACAGATAGATCTAATGTAATATAATGAGTGTGAAATATTCAATTCAAGTAAGAATTGCTTCATCATACCTGGAAGGATCTCAAGCTGCCATTCGCATGACGGAAGCTAATGACTTAATTAGTTACCTGAAGAATCGCAGGTAAAAGGTGTAGTGGAGACTTCGGGTGTGCTCCTGCCTTAAAAACGTCTCCACTGCTCCTTCAGTGTAGCCTGCTAATTACTCCATCTTTCTTCTTCTTCCCGTTCTCTCGCTTTGTGTGTGTGTGTGTGTGTGTGTGTGTGTGTGTGTGTGTGGGTGTGTGTGTGTGTGTGTGTGTGTGTGTGTGTGTGTGTGTGCTGTTAATTATTACCTTGTCCACTTTCTCTCTTTCTCTTCTATGTGTGCGTGTGAGGGGTGGGGGAAGGGGTGTTTGTATGTATGTATGAGGGAGATTTATGTGTGTGGGGGGGGGGGTGTTTGTATGTGTTGGGGATTATATGTGTGAGAGACTGTGTGTGTATGTGTAGGGGGGGGGGAGGGTTTGCTTGTGTGGGGTTGTATATATGTGACGGGATTGTGAGAATGTTCTATTTGTTTTTGAAAAATGTTTCCTGTGAGTAAGTGGGGGGGGGGTGTGAGGGGTGTATATTTGTGGGAGGATGCACATGTGTGTATGGGGGGGGATGGAGGTGTACAGTATGTACGTGTATGTTCATGTGTACTCACATGATTGGTGCTGATCTAATTGTGCTTGCGGGTGGTTGAATTTCGGCTCTTTGGTCCAGCCTCTCAACTGGTAGTCAACTGATTTACAACTTCCTGAACCTATTGGGTTCTACCATATGTACATTTGAAGCTATGTATCTAGTCTGCCTCCATCGCATCACTTCCTAGTGCCAACTACTAGGAAGTTTCCATTTGTTAACTACTCTAACGCTGAAAATTACTGTTTCTAATATCTTTCTGGTTCATTTGGGTACTCAGTTTCTCCACTTGTATCCTCTTCTGCGAATACGTGGGTTGGACATGCATATGAGTGGGATTGGGTGGTTATAAATAGGACCTGAATCTTGTATGGGCCATTAGGCCTTCTGCAGTTACTTTGTTCTTATGTTCTTATGTTCTTAATACCACCCGTGTTGAATAGTCTGCTATAGTTGTCCAATTACCAGTGACCTATTATACACCATGGGTAGTGCCAAGCATAGTTCTCCTACTCTCTCTCTCTTTTAGTGTTCATGGTGCGATTCCATCTGGTCCAACAACTTTTGTCACGTTTAGTTCCAGCAAAAGCTTCCTTACCTCACCATTGGTAATCTCAAATTCCTCCAATAGTGGCTAGTTAAACGCCCTCTCTCGTAGGTATGTGCTTGTGTGTGTGTGTGTGTGTGTGTGTGTGTGTGTGTGTGTGTGTGTGTGTGTGTGTGTGTGTGTGTGTGTGCATTTAATATTGGTATTTACTATTTGTGTGTCTGCAGGGTCGAGCAATTAGCTCTTGGACTCCGGCTTACTAACCGTCGGTTGTCTAAAGTACTGATTCCAACCTATTTTCCTATATCACATCTACTACGTACACCCGCTTTATCAACTTTGGGTGTCTGATGCTTGGGAAGATTAGGGTGAGCGGACCTGAGAATGGAATGAGAGGCACCCTTAGGATATGCCATGAATCCAGCGGAGGGTCACACGACGGTAGATTATATAATATAGATGCAAATGAAAACACAGTCAATGTCTTTAAAATAGAAGTTTGAGTATGGTATATCATAACAAATAATAAACTACGAGCCTTATCACCTTATCGGATACAAAAATCTATGAAAGAATTAAGGATGGAGCGTGGGTTAGTTTATCTTACAAGAATAGTTTATGAAACTAGCAAAGACAGATAAAATATGAAATATTAATGACAAAAATAAATTATGAGGTACAGGGCAAGGCAGACAAATCCTAGAGGATTCTCATAAATATATTAAACATTAGAGAGAAGACTGAGGCCATTGAACAGATGATGCAAGACAAATGTATGTTTGCAGCTGAACAAATCTATGTAGGTGAGGCAGAGAAGGTAGGAAGGAATTATCAGAAGCGCCTAGCCATTATGACTATATAGCACTGGGAAGGGTATCGGGATAAGGATTTGGGATGGGACGGGGGGGGGGGAAAGGAATGGTGCCCAGCCATTAGGACGGTTGGGAATTGAACGCCGACCTGCATGAAGCGAGACCGTCGCTCTACCGTCTAACCCAAGTGGTTGGTGGTGAGGCAGAGAACAAGTTGACTAGTTCTTTGCCACGACCTGGATAGGGTCCAGGAAAGACCGAAACGCCGCCACTTTCATGTGTACGTGGGTTAAGTTAATTATCTCGTTATGTTAATTATTGTGACACATTCTCGTCAAGTGGGCTAGCTCAGTTATTACCACGTAGGACGTTATTAAACACATGTTGAAATTAGAGCTTAATAAGTCCCAATAGGATCTGACTCTCCAAACTAAAAATATGAAGTCATACCGGAAGAGGGCCACAGAAACCTCCACGTATTCTGACCTTAGATTCTCGGTTATACAACCACAGGAGTGGATTCGCCCTCGGAAACGGAGAATGCTGTTTCGGGGAAGAATCGACGGTTCTCGGGGCCTCGCGATGGCCTCTCATCTTAAACAAGACGGAGTTCGACGAGAGTAAGGGTGAGGAGGATCGCGTCAATATTAGGAAAAATGGTGATGGAACTGTCGGACCAAGGGGCTCTTACCTCTGGAAGTTGCTGTTTGCTGACATTCTCGCCTGATGAAGTTATACTTTTCCGACACGCATCACAGGCGTTTGGGGGGGCCCCGAAGAGCTGCCTGTCTTACTGTCATAGTTTTGTGTGTGTGTGTCTCTTGCAGCATTTTTTTTTTTTACGTTTGTAGATATTGAAAAACCTTGTCGGTAATCTCAGCATGACATTACTACCTTTAGTAATGCTGATGCTGGCCTTTTTTCCCCCCTTACGGCTTGATAATGATTCAGGAAGGCTCGAAACGTTGTCGTTTCTTCATCCTTATGCAGGCGATGAGTCACAATAACGTGGTTAAAGTATGTTACCAGATCACACACTAGAAGGTGAAGGGACGACGACGTTTCGGTCCGTCCTGGATCATTCTCAAGTCGATTCACTTTGTGATTTGTGGTTTGTCATCATTATTACCCTTGTTTCTTCAGTTCCATACTGTGAGTAGCCCTGAACACACTCATTTCATCAGCCGGTGTCAGTCGAGTGAAGATCTTCCGTTTTGTGCAATCACTGCATGGAAAATTCATTTTTTTGTGTATGTGTATTCATTCAACATGAAATAGCGATGAATTACTGAATCTCGTCCCCATTGCTATTTCAGGTTCTTGGTTATTGCGATAAGATTTCCTGATGTCGACATTAAACATGTTCACTTTCTTTCCACTTCTATCAAGATATACTTAAGAATTAAGACTACTGTACAAAGGCCTATTGCCCCATATGAGGCAGTTCCTCGTAATGTAATGCAATGTAATGCAATGTAATGTAACGTAACGTAATGTGATGTAATAATGTAATTGGAAAATCATTGATGTCTACCCACATCCATGTGATATTTGGACTATTTGGAGAAGCTGTTTATGTTCGAAGTGTTGCTTTCACTCAAGTCATCACTGTGGTTACTTCCCTTCTCCACCGTCCAGCTCAAGTGATTGGGCTGGACGGTAGAGCGATGGTTTCGCTTCATGCAGGTCCGCGTTCAACCCCCGACCGTCCAAGTTGTTGGGTACCATTCCTTCTCTCCTTCCCATCCCAAATCCTTATACTGATCCCTTCTAAGTGCTATATAGTCGTAATGACTTGATTAATCTTCTGACAGCTCCTCTCCTTCCTTCTTACGTGCTAAGTCACTTTACGAACATCTGACTATGCTTTCTAAATGGTCTACTCTATCTTGTCGTTTCTTGTATCATTTAACTGATCATCATTAGGTGTGGCTAATTATATTATTTTAATTAAATTTATTCAGTTTCAAAGTCTTAATCCCTGTAATCAGGGATTATTTTAATCTCTTATTCGCTATTTATGATTGGGCCGCCTTGATGACTCTTCCTAATTATTTCCATTGATTAACTGTTGTATTTGTATTAATAATTAGAGAATTGTTGTGGTGTTGCATCTTGGGAAAGGTCAGTAGTTCGATCTAGGAGGTCACTTCGAAACAAGTCTAATTCCTGACAACGGAAATTGGACTTGCAAGTCCAGGCTGGCCATCAAACTGTGCCAGCTTGGACTGGCACAGTCCAGGGGCTAGATTCACGAAGCAGTTACGCAAATTCTTACGAACGTGTACATCTTTCCTCAATCTTTGACGGCTTTGGTTACATTTATTAAACAGTTTACAAGCATGAAAAGTTCCCAATAAACTGTTGTTATTGTTATAAACAGCCTCCTGGTGCTTTGGAGCTCATTAACTGTTTAATAATTGTAAACAAAGCCTCCAAAGATTGAGAACAGATGTACATGTTCGTAAGTACTAGCGTAACTGCTTCGTGAATCTGGTCCCAGGTTGAGCCACTGACCTGTACCGGAACCGGTAACATCAACCAACTGGTTGATGTTACCAACTCAACATCATAACATCAACCAACTGGTCTCCTTTACATCAACCAACTGGTTGATGTTACCAACTCAACATCATAACATCAACCAACATAACATCAACCAACTGGTCTCCTTTACATCAACCAACTGGTTGATGTAACCGCTTCTCTGAATGAAATCTTGGGCACTTCGCGACCATATGGATATTTCAACCCAACAAGAAGTTCCTCCTATACCGAATGTTGCTGTCACGAGCAGAAGAACATCCCGGATAAGCCGCGTTTCTCTCCCTCTCCTGAATCCTTCTCCATGACAACATCTCCAGATTTTCCCTTTTGCTGCCATAATAATCCACCGAGACGCGTCCTCACTCGTGTCCGGATTGACAACGTTTCTTTATAGGAGTAAGACGCTGGCGGACGAGTGAGAAGGAGGATGGTGGTGAAGAAGGAGGGGCGGGAGAAAGGAGCAGGAGTATGTAATAAAAAGTGAGAAGCCAGCTAGAGGGAGTACTGTGGGGGGGGGGGGAATATAGTCCCCCAGGCAGACAGTAGTGTGGCTCTGGTCTGCAGCGAGCCACACCAGCGACGCTACCTCGTAAACTACAGCAGACTCTGGCTGTTATGGATCCCGAGCGCGGCATGCCGTCCACAACAGCTTGCTGTACCCCTGGTGTTGTTGCTAGCTGCTGTTTTGGTTCCTCTGGCGGCTGCTATGTCTAAGTAGTTACCTCTCGAGTAACTCCTGTTCTTCAGAGTGTTTTCCCCTTTTTATATTGATGATATTAAGGATTTTCATTATTTAAGTGATTGACTTTTTTTCGCATTTTCTGCTCTTTTTTAAAGCTCTTTTCGAGAAATTTGTCTAATTGTTTTTGTTATTATTGTTGTCCTTTTGTAGGATTGTTGAGTTCGTAATTTTTGGGGGATTTTGATATTTATTGCATTAAAATATTTTACTGTATGTCAAAAATTTAACAACAATTTTAATATTTTTATCAAATTTGTATATATTTGTATATTATATATTTGTTATATATCATTGTTTATACTTATTATTCTAATATAATAATTGTTATATATTTTTGCATTATTTTTGCTATATTATTCCTGTTACTGTTGTCGAACGACTGCTTCAATACTGATGAACAACTTGTTCTACTGTGATGTTCGTTCCTTCAGTGACTGCTGTTGTTATTGTTCTACGTGACTAGTGCTGTTTTGAATTTTAAATAGCGCTTGTTTTTATTTTCATGGAGTTGCCATTCATTAATGAGTGTTCTGTGTCCTGGTGAAACTATTCTTTAAGCGAATTTGACTTCATGAGACCCATTCTTGACCTCCACAACCCATTATGCTTCTTCTAAGATCGTGATTGACCTACAATGAGTCATTCCATATCTTCTAAAGCTATGATTGACCTGCGTAATCTATTTCATTTCTCCTAAGACCACGACTGACTTCTAAGACCCATTCTATACTTTCTAAGTTTGTGATTGATTTTCATGAAACATTCTATAATTCCTTGCACCATGATTGGCCTCCACGACCCATTCTATAATTCCTTGCACCATGATTGGCCTCCACGACCAATTCTATAATTCCTTGCACCATGATTGGCCTCCACGACCCATTCTATAATTCCTTGCACCATGATTGGCCTCCACGACCAATTCTATAATTCCTTGCACCATGACTGGTCTCCACGACCCATTCTATAATTCCATGCACCATGATTGGCCTCCACGACCCATTCTATAATTCCTTGCACCATGATTGGTCTCCACGACCCGTTCGGCACGTCTTAAGACTTTGCTTGACCTCCACGACTCATTCCGTACCTCCTAAGTCCCCTGACTGACCTCCACGACCCATTGACGTACGCCGGCGACGACCTTGCGGCTGTCTGCGTCGACCTCTCAACTCCTTCATTGCCCCTTCGTTACTCCGTCTCTGTTCTACTCTCCTGATGGGGCCTTCCTGATTTACTGCAGCCGTTTCACACAAATTTAAATTGTCTCTACACACGACGTCCATCTCTGGAGCTTTTAAGATCAGGAGTAAGACTCACTAGGAGTGGAACTTCATGAGCGTGAGGAGATTAATCAACGTACGAGGAACTTACTGGGTGTGAGGGAACTGTACTAACTTTGGTAGATTACAGAGCATACTTTGGAACTTATCGTGAACTCCTCTGCTCGGTCACTCGATGTTCAATTGCTTAAAAAATTCAACTGTTTCGTCAAATCAGATAAATACGAACCCACTCAACCCATCTAACCTATCTAGTCCAGTGCCTTGATTAACGTTAATATTACGGTGATTGAATTTGTACTAATACGTTGTAGTTTTAACGGATTGGTCGAATCTATAAAAAATGCGACAGCAATGGGTGAGAGAACGGATTGGACTCGGAATATAATATACCGAGTGTTCGAAGAAATATATTCTCAATATTTTCAAACTTTCTAAGTGTGGGAACTTGCCAAGTGTTAACTTTACAGCAAGTGAAGGGAACTTCCTGAGAGTTGAGTAGCATAGTTAATGGTAACAACTTATTTCCCGTGACTTAGCTTTCTGATCGTGTGACAAGTTACTGTGTGGTTGCTTACAGGCCAAAGGAGAACTTAGTGGGGGGGGGGAGGTAACGTTAAAGAAGAAACTTTACGAACTTGGTGGGATTTAATTGGGTGTCGTGGGAACTAATTGGGTGTCGTGGGAACTTATTGGGTGTCGTGGGAACTAATTGGGTGTCGTGGGAACTAATTGGGTGTCGTGGGAACTAATTGGGTGTCGTGGGAACTAATTGGGTGTCGTGGGAACTAATTGGGTGTCGTGGGAACTAATTGGGTGTCGTGGGAACTAATTGGGTGTCGTGGGAACTAATTGGGTGTCGTGGGAACTAATTGGGTGTCGTGGAAACTAATTGGGTGTCGTGGAAACTAATTGGGTGTCGTGGGAACTAATTGGGTGTCGTGGGAACTAATTGGGTGTCGTGGGAACTAATTGGGTGTCGTGGGAACTAATTGGGTGTCGTGGGAACTAATTGGGTGTCGTGGGAACTAATTGGGTGTCGTGGGAACTAATTGGGTGTCGTGGGAACTTATTTTGTGTCGTGGGAACTTATTTTGTATCGTGGGAACTTATTTTGTGCCGTGGGAACTTATTTTGTGTCGTGGGAACTTATTTTGTGTCGTGGGAACTTTTTTTGTGTCGTGGGAACTTATTTTGTGTCGTGGGAACTTATTTTGTACCGTGGGAACTTATTTTGTACCGTGGGAACTTATTTGGTATCGTGGGAACTTATTTTGTGTCGTGGGAACTTATTTTGTGTCGTGGGAACTTATTTTGTGTCGTGGGAACTTATTTTGTACCGTGGGAACTTATTTTGTACCGTGGGAACTTACTGCGTGTCGTGGGAACTTGCTAATGTTATTAGAACGTGCTATGTGGGGATGAACTTTCTAGTATTGGAGAACCTATTAGGTGTAATAAAACTCTATTTGTTGTTATATCGGAGGAACGTTAATGGGCGAGATAATATATTTGTCAAAATATATTTTTAGTCATGTCCGAGAATCGAAGTGATGATTGAAAAAACTACGTTGAATAGTTGGGTGGAAACAGTGGCTCGGAGGAGAGGGAAGTTTTTGGTGAGCAAACTTCCGCCGTCTTGGCTCTAAAGCAGTGCTTTATACTACATTATAACGTATGTATATGGGGGAAGTGCTACACACACATACGTTATACACATTCAAGCAGCACCGCTGCTGTGCCAGGTAAGTCCACTACGGGCTCACCATAGCCCGTGCTACTTTGAACTTGTTCCAAGGAGCTGAATCTATGACAACAACAACATCAGCACATTCAAGCGTTACACGATAAAGAGTACTGGGAAGACGGGACACCACGACCGTAGCTCTCATCCTGTAACTCCACTTAGGTATTAGCACGCGCACACGCGCTCGCGCGCGCGCGCGCACACACACACACACACACACACACACACACACACACACACACACACACACACACACACACACACACACACACACACACACACACAGATCCTCACAGCCGAGTAGACAGCGCTCTGGGGTCATAGTCCTAAGGGCCCGGGTTCGACTCCAGGTCGAGGCAGAAACGAACAGTTTCTTTCACAAGGTGCGTCTGTTCACCCTGCAGTAAATAGGTATCTGGTAGTTAGACTCTTGCTATTGGCTGCATCCTGCAAATATGTGTGTGTGAGAGAGAAATATGTCGTAGATAAGCCAGATAGGTAAGGATCGAGTCAGTACATTAGACAACCAACGGTTAAGAAGACGGGGCCCAAGAGCTAACAGCTCGATCCTGCAGGCCCAAATAGTAAATATACACACATAAATCACAATAGTGTGATACATCAAAAGAACAAATCCACTAGATACGTCTGGGATCATCCCGGACGTAGGTTCGAACCCTCATCACGGCCCTTGTGGATTTGTACACACAATATATCTCTTTTTTTGCCTCCTTCTTCTCCTTTCCCGATTTCCTTCCGACCTCCTCCTCCTGCCTCTAGGGAGGTCTGGCCTTCTCTCTGCTCCAGCTCAAATTTTCTTCATTCCTGTATGTTATTTCCCCGAGGGATGTTTGTATAAAATCTTACGAGAGAGGCGATGTAAGTTCTTATGTTGAGTGGTGCACCGGTCGCCCTCAGTGCTTCCTGCTGCTGCTGCTGCTGCTGCTGCTGCTGCTGCTGCTGTTGTTGCTGCTGCTGCTGCTGCTGCTGCTGCTGCTGTTGTTGCTGCTGCTGCTGCTGCTGCTGTTGTTGCTGCTGCTGCTGCTGTTGTTGCTGCTGCTGCTGCTGCTGCTGCTGCTGCTGCTGCTGCTGCTGCTGCTGCTCATAGTGGCTCTGTCCGTCTTGTTAGCTCCTGCACTCTTGCTGACACCGATTTATATTTTTTGTCTGCTGTTATTGCTGCTTCTGCTGGTTCTGTTGATTTTGCTCCTGTTGTTTCTTGTTCCTTCTCGTCTTTCTGTTGTTGCTCTTTGTTACTTCCTCTATATGGCCCCTCATCTTCTCTCTCTCTCTCTCTCTCTCTCTCTCTCTCTCTCTCTCTCTCTCTCTCTCTCTCTCTCTCTCTCTCTCTTCTCTCTCTCTCTGTCTTTCTCTCTCTCTTTCTCTCTCTCTCTGTCTTTCTCTCTCTCTTTCTCTCTCTCTCTGTCTTTCTCTCTCTCTCTGTCTTTCTCTCTCTCTTTTTCTCTCTCTCTCTCTCTTTCTCTCTCTCTCGTCTCATCGTCATCTTCCATCTCCAGACGGCAAGTAACTTTCATTAGATAAAATATTTTACCTTACATTTGGTAAGTTCT
The DNA here is from genome assembly GCF_040958095.1 of Procambarus clarkii. NCBI lineage: Eukaryota > Metazoa > Arthropoda > Malacostraca > Decapoda > Cambaridae > Procambarus > Procambarus clarkii. The sequence goes on from NC_091169.1 coordinate 38,630,113, forward strand.
TTGAACATCCTTCAAGTTCCTTCCAGCACACTATAAGTTTTCCCAAAATAAGTAAGTTCCCTTATACTCGTATCGTTTTCTAATACCCATTATTTCCTCACTACCACTAACTACCCTCACAGCTATTAGGAAAGGAATAGATTAACCTATTTTCCGTGAATATAAACTTAAAGTTTATCGTAATCTTGGATTCGGCGGGAAATTAAAGTCAACTTGCAAGTTCTAAACTTGGGTGGGTTGTAGCTTTTCTCATCTTGGCACCCGATAGAACTCCAAGCTTTAAAAATGTGAAGTTGAAACGTCAAATTTAGATACTGCTCCATTCTGAATTTCAACCTTTTAACAATTCACGTATTTTGCATAAAACTATAATTTAAATCATTATCAAAATTAAATTATTAAATTAAATTATTTGCATAAATAAATTTTGCATAAACACAAACGTGACTCGACTGCAGCAAATTTTACTTTAGGTAAATATAAATATGATCTCGAAATATAAATTATATTTTTGTATGTTGATGTATATAGCAGAACGAAAGGCCCTGAAACAGATCCGTGAAGAGCTTTCCTCGTGACAAATCTTTGTGACATTCCACTCGAAATGGATTCCTTTTGTACAACCACACATACGTAATTCCAGTTGTCTCCAGTTCCATACTGTAAAACCCATAAAGTTTCATCATTCAGCCTATATTTTATCCTCATCCATATTTTGACAAATATTCTGTGTTTGAATTCTCAGAGCAGAATAATTTTTAGGCAATTTATCGAATTTCTTCGAGTAATCTTGGTACAACAAATTTATTTTCTAACAACAACTGGGAGTGCTTTGAATGTTAGAAAATAAGTTCCTTTAAATTCAGTAAGTTCATTAACAGGACGTTCCCACCCATTCAGTAAGTTCCCTCACTGCCACTACAAGTTCCTGGTACGTCCATTAATCTCCTCACGCTCATAAAGTTCAGCCCCTACATCTGGTGAGCCTTACTCCTAATCTCAAAAGCTCCAGAGATGGACGTCGTGTGCCTAGGTAATTTAAATTCGTGTGAAGCGGCTCCACGTAAATCAGGAAGGCCCATCAGGAGAGTAGAACAGAGGCAGAGTAACGAGGGGACCATCAGGAAAGGAGAACAGAGGCAGAGTAAACGAGGGGACCATCAGGAAAGGAGAACAGAGGCAGAGTAACGAGGGGACCATCAGGAAAGGAGAACAGAGGCAGAGTAACGAGGGGACCATCAGGAAAGGAGAACAGAGGCAGAGTAACGAGGGGACCATCAGGAAAGGAGAACAGAGGCAGAGTAACGAGGGGACCATCAGGAAAGGAGAACAGAGGCAGAGTAACGAAAGGGGCACTGAAGGATTTATGTGGGCGACACTGATATAAACACAAATTCATCGCCGAAATACATCATTGTGTTATAAGAGGACAGTCATATTCTTAGGAGGTATAGAATAGGCCGTACAGGTAAAGCAGGGATGTAGGAAGTCTTAGAATGGGTCGTGGAGGTCAGGAAGTTGTCTTTTGAGATCTAGAATGGGTCGTGCAATTCAAGAGTAGTCTTAGGAGGTATATAAACTGTCGTGGAGGTTAAGAATGGGAGGTATAGAATGATTCGTGGAAGTCAAATTCTTAGATGGTCTGGAATATTGCTCAAGAATATGTCGTTAGAGATCAATTATGGAGTGCGACAGAAAAGGGCAAAAATGAGGTTGTAACAGGTGATGACTAGATTGTGGTAATGAAAGAATGAATTAGTAAAAAGAATATTTATGCATGGGACAAGAATGAACTTTAGGATAAGAATACCTTATCTTTAACCTTAAGAAGAAGCAAAAATGAGTTGCGAAAAAGTCAAGAATGTATTATCTAGGTGTTAACAATGGTTACTGGGAAATCAAGAATGAATCGTGAAGTATAAAAATTCTGGAATTTAAAAAAAAAATATCCCAATCAAGATTTTTTAATATTGAATTAATTGTTAAATATTTAGAATTTATGACGTATGCTAATTACTAAAACACAAAACGGTGGAACTTTGATTGTGATATATCTGTATAACAACACACTGTGAAAACCGGATCTGAGCCAACCAATAAGCTTGTCTTTGGTGGTTTAGCGAGTCCCAGTAAACCCAAGCGCAGCGAGACGCAGTCAACCCAAGCACAGTTAGATCCAGTCAACCCAAGCACAGTTAAACGCAGTCAACCCAAGCACAGTTAAACGCAGTCAACCCAAGCACAGTTAAACCCAGTCAACCCAAGCACAGCTAAACCAAGTCAACCCAAGCACAGTTAAACGCAGTCAACCCAAGCACAGCGAGACCCAGTCAACCCAAGCACAACGCGGGGCTTGGAACATCACACAAGCTCAACCTTCACCCTCTTCTCTTTGAAGGCTAATATTTATGCCTCTGATTACTCTCCTCTCAAAATAAAATATTTGAAGGTAGTCAAATTTTTTGGAGGTTTGATGAACAGCGCTGAAGCCTTTGAAGCTTCTATTTACCTTAATTACGTCAACTACTGCACAGGCACACAAATAAATATTTTTTTTCTTCTCATATTTTCTCCAGTAAAGAAGTATTGTCATTGTGACGAAATTTGGCGCCAAAAATGAAATGCAAATTCACGCATTTTACTTAAAAAAAAACATGAAATGAATGTTCGAATCATTTCATCTAGGTAAAATATACACAGATGTCACCAAGTGTCATTTTTTTAATGTTTCGCAAAGGTATTTTTTATTAAAGAATTTAAAAGCATTAAAAAATTTAATTTTTGTTTAATGTTGTCAAAACGAAACAATACCTGTTTCGGTGTTTGGTGTTTGACCTTTGATTACATGGTTAGTGATAACATATTGTATTACTGTTTCACTCAAACAATCGTTCTTATCAAGAAATTCACCCTATGTATATAGCTTTATTGTGTATTTAAAGGTTATAAGACATACATTTGTTGATACAAAAAATGACTAAAGGTTATGGATCTCTTGAAGCTCCTCCGCTTCCGGACAGGAACCGAGGACGCAGCAAGCATTTCCCCTCTGGATCGCCACACTGAGACGCTGAAACAAAAAACTGGAAGCCCCTTGGGTCTCTGGTGACGTCAATGAGCTTGGAGCCTTATATATATGTGTATATATATATATATATATATATATATATATATATATATATATATATATATATATATAAGGTCATTGAATATGACTGCATATTCCGTGTTGATTATTTCTTGTTTAGGGCTTCTATTCCTCTGACTAGTGCTCTTGCATCTTGGTTTAATTGGAAGAGGAGTTCTCCAAATAGTCTAATTGTTCAAGGTTGACTAAAAGAACAAAAAAACTGTATAATGTATTATACTATCATAATATACAATTATATGTAGAATATTCACGTACATAATATATACTTATGTTATATAAATTGTGTTTATTATAAATATACTCAACATATCTATGAGATAAGAATTTGTAATCTGTAGCAGCAAGTGAGAGAGAGAGACGAATATATTAATCAATGTATCCATATAAAGGAGAAAGAGACAGAGAAATAGGAAAAGGCACATTATTAACAGATCAAGCTCAATATATATATACATGCATTTATCCAAAACAGAAGAAAGCAAAATTTATGAAGTAAAATATGATAGTCTGAAGAGATATATAACGGAATAAGATGAAAATTCGAGAGGGTTGAAGCTCACTGAGAAAGGCCTCATAGATTGCCAAGGAGACACTTGTAACGTATTACTGTGTGCTGGATATAAACAAGGGGAGAAATATGTTGTTTTGCGGAAATAGACTCTAAGGAAGGATGTCAAGAGTTGTGTATGAACCGAGTTAAATGGCCAATATATCATTTGTTTCCTGGATGTATGAACCCCAGATGGTGGTATAGAGGTCAGGGAGTTATAGACGACTGTTGTGTGGTGCATAGACGATACATACATACACTGTGTGTGTGTGTGGTTGGTGGTATTGTGGGTGTATGGTAGATGATACAGTGGGTGTATGGTGGTAGATACGAGGTGTATAGTGGGAGAAATAAAGTGTATGGCTTGGCGCAGCCCAGCGGTTATAAGTCACTAGAGCACTGTGTAATAAATACACCCACTTCCACACTCATCCATCTACACATCCACCCCCACCTACACATCTCCACGAGCACCCACGTAGCCAACAACCTGATCACACTGCCACCCACCCACCTACTGCCTGCCCCCCCGTATACACGGAGCATAACGATGCCATTAGCATATATATTAACTCCCACCCAATACACCTACAGTTACAATAGACCCGCTGGCCTCAATTACTAAAATTAGCCGCCACCAAGGGACTATAATATGCAAAATTTCAGTCAAAGATTGGCGCTGATGCGCGATAATATTATACATATATATTACATATATACACGATAATATTATACATATATTTATGCCATGCATTTCTTTCGTGAACGACATGTAAAGAAAATTATTTGTAAGTTAAACGATCATTTCTTTCTTTGGAGATGTTAACTATTTTAGAAGGTAGTTCACATGTGATTATGGGACTTGAAGATTTATGTATTGTGCCCTTTGGATACTTTAGTAAACATCACCAGAATCTTATAAGTGTGGACCAGAGAACTATATATATATATATATATATATATATATATATATATATATATATATATATATATATATATATATATATATATATTTATATATATATATATATATATATATATATATATATATATATATATATATATATATATGTTTCATTGAATATGACCGCATATTCTGTATTTATTATTTTCTGGTTTAGGGCTTCTATCCCTCTAACTATTTTCTTAGCATCAGGGCTTAATTGAATAGGAGTTCTCCAAAACTCATTTTCGTACTTTTAAGGTGAAGAAAAGAAGTGATTTACTATAGAGTGTATTACACTTATTTGTATAATTTGCACGACGTTTCGAACCTCCATGGTTCATTCTCAAGTGAACAGATCTTACAATACTAGTTGATTTTATACCCGCATTAGGTCAGGTGATAATACAATGAAGGTGAAAACATGGGGGGATACATAAGGGATAAACATAGGGGCTGCAGAAGGCTTATTGGCTCATACGAGGCATCTCCTATCTAAACACAAAGATTAATCCAGTGTAATTGGCCTGTTATGTTGGACATTGTCTTCTGTGTTGGCATCGATATGTTCTTGTCTTGTCCTTACTCTCATGGTGGGTAGAGTAAATAGTTCCGTGATTTGGGTGTTCATGGTAGGTCGCTCTATTCTTATGTGAACTGCCTCAAGAATTTGTAATCTTCTTGAATCTTGGGTTTTGTCTATTATGCA
>NC_091169.1:38640465-38672965 GCF_040958095.1 Procambarus clarkii
TAAGTGCCGCGTGCTGGCCGACCGGCTCCCTATCAAATATATTGCTACGACTTTTTTATTTGTTTGTTTTCAACTTATTTTCAGGATAAAATGAACTAAGATTTATCTTTAAAAACGCGTAATTCTGACATTAATGCTTTAACAACCGACAAAACACTATAATGCTTTCCACACACCAACTTTGCTATTCGCTGCACGGAAGACTAAAAAAATAATATAATGTAAAAAGTCGAAACCATGAAGGATCTCATTATATACCAGCCTCGGCTATGACCCCCTCCCCCCCCCCCCCCCCTCCCCACTGCTGGAAAATTGAATGGGTCTGGTGACGCCAAGCAATGGGTGATTCCGGGCCCCCTCCCCTTCCACCTATTCCCCGGCAAATATCCCCTATCCCCGGACCCCAACCCCGAGCCCCTACGGCTGCCCCAACAAGGGACAGTAGGCCATAAACCATTTGATAAAAATCGCGTGATGAAATTCCACATAACATGTGCTGTGTGGGTCTTAGAGGCTGAAATGAGGGAGGGAAGGGGTGAGAGACGAGGGAGAGAGAGAGAGAGAGAGAGAGAGAGAGAAGAGAAAGAGAGGAGAGAGACATATAGAAGGAACAAAGAGAGTGGGGATGGAAACAGAGAGAAAGAAGGTACCTCTTGGGCCATAGCGAATCGAACACCGACCTTGGAAGATGTAAGTCCTTCGCTCTACCGATCAATTTAAGCTATATGAGGAAGTGTTGGCTCAAGAGTAAAATACTGACTAATATTTGAATAGCATGTATATATCAACAAACGCTCTGCAATTATTGTAATTTGTTATTGTAAATCCACCAAATCCTTGGTGGATTTACAAGTTCCAGTTCTTATGTAGAGTCGTTGCTTATGTAAATAGTATAGTGAGCTTGTCAAGCTGCGAGCAGCCGCGTCCAACCGCAAAGAAAAGATAATTATTCTTGACTAGACCTGACATTTAATGCCTCTCTCCCCTCTAATGCTGTGGGTTCCATCCTAGTCAATGTCAATGTCAGTAGCTAGCCAAGGGGGACGTCGATACGTTTAGCAGGCTTCCTGTCCCCGACTATGGGAAACCTTCAGGTGAACCATTGAGAAATTCTCCTATTTATTGCTAGGTAAACAGTGGCATGAGGTGAAATGAAACGCTGGTGGAACGCATTAGTCCTGTCTCGAGAATCAAACCCGGGACCTCTCGGCTGTGACAATAATACTAGAAAGTATAATAAAAGAACAACAATTCACGTAATATGAAGAAATATCAAAGACTTGATCGCTTCTCACAGTTATAAGACATATTCGTAATGGGTATAATCAATCATCATAAATCATCGTCAATCGTGAGAAAAACCAACACTGTCAATCATCATTCATCATTACTGTGAGACATCATCGATAATCATCACCCTAAACCAACAGTCATTTATCATCAATCAATATTATCTCATTACTGTCAATCATCACCATATGTCATTATCGTCAATAAGCAATAACCTTAGTTAAGAAGTGCATTCATTCTGATGAAGACTAAGGTAAGCTTTCCCTCCTGAATTTCCAGACAGGTGTCATTACTCATTAACTACCTTCAATCTTCCTGTCTCCCTAAACCCACCTGGTGTGTGTGATCTTACGGGAAGGCAGAAGACTCACAACCCACCTGGTTTGTGTGATCTTACGGGAAGGCAGAAGACTCACAACCCACCTGGTGTGTGTGATCTTACGGGAAGGCAGAAGACTCACAACCCACCTGGTTTGTGTGATCTTACGGGAAGGCAGAAGACTCACAACCCACCTGGTGTGTGTGATCTTACGGGAAGGCAGAAGACTCACAACCCACCTGGTTTGTGTGATCTTACGGGAAGGCAGAAGACTCACAACCCACCTGGTGTGTGTGATCTTACGGGAAGGCAGAAGACTCACAATCCACCTGGTGTGTGTGATCTTACGGGAAGGCAGAAGACTCACAACCCACCTGGTGTGTGTGATCTTACGGGAAGGCAGAAGACTCACAACCCACCTGGTGTGTGTGATCTTACGGGAAGGCAGAAGACTCACAACCCACCTGGTGTGTGTGATCTTACGGGAAGGCAGAAGACTCACAACCCACCTGGTGTGTGTGATCTTACGGGAAGGCAGAAGACTCACAACCCACCTGGTGTGTGTGATCTTACGGGAAGGCAGAAGACTCACAACCCACCTGGTGTGTGTGTGATCTTACGGGAAGGCAGAAGACTCACAACCCACCTGGTGTGTGTGATCTTACGGGAAGGCAGAAGACTCACAACCCACCTGGTGTGTGTGTGATCTTACGGGAAGGCAGAAGACTCACAACCCACCTGGTGTGTGTGTGATCTTACGGGAAGGCAGAAGACTCACAACCCACCTGGTGTGTGTGATCTTACGGGAAGGCAGAAGACTCACAACCCACCTGGTGTGTGTGATCTTACGGGAAGGCAGAAGACTCACAATCCACCTGGTATGCTTTCCTGATTAGCTGAGCTGCGACGTTCCATTCAGCCAAAGACTCTGGCATTATCCTGCGATTCATAAAGGTGTATTATGGCTATATTTTCACATTTATCTTCTCACTAATTGGGGTTTGATTAAAATAGGTTTAGGGAAGACTATTTGTTCATCAGTCTTGATGAAGCTCCGTTGTGTTGCTGGGATGATTCCCATCACGTAGGCATCAAATATTAGTTTTGACCGAAGGTGTGCACACTTGGTGTGCCAAAATTGGCCGAAGGTATGACTTGGTGTGCCAAAATTGGCCGGTGTAGTATTGAATCAAATGCTGATCCGCTGCGGGTGTATTGGCTCTGAAGTAATCTTTATAAAGGGTCTTAAGTAGATTTTTGTATAATACGATGCTATTGAAGTTATATGGTACTAATTGGGTTATAAAAGCAAAGGTGATCTGCAGTTCTCCTCCACTATCCCAAAGGTGATCTGCAGTTCTCCTCCACTATCCCAAAGGTGATCTGCAGTTCTCCTCCACTATCCCAAACTCTCCCCACCATCCCACCCCAATCCACCCCACCATCACCACAACTCTCCCCACCACCCCACCAAGATCCACCCCTACCCACCTTCGGCTTATAAAGTGACTGACTTGACTGATAGCCTCATTACAGAGTGAACCCAATACAAACTTACGCTGACTTAACCTTCACACCAGTAGTGCATCATCGCACAATGGGCTTCGTAAACACGGTTCAGTCTTCCGTCTCATCTTTACTAATACTGGCCGTAAATCATGGCTTTATTGTATTAAGGAAACGCTGTTTAAAATTAATTACTTATTCTCTGAGGTCTCGGAGGATCTACTTATGTTTTATTAGTTGTGTTTTGACTTGTTTTGTTCCTGTTTTTTTTTTTGGGGGGGGGAAAGATGGGATCACAATAATGGGATGGAGTGTGAGGGAATATTGAGGTATGATATGGGATCGAACCTGCTCCTGTCTGGGGAGTCTAGGAATGCGCGTTACAGCCAACTATATTGTCTTAAGTTTTTTCTTATTTTTTTATATATTTTGTCATCTATTAACAAAAATCTATTTTTGTATTATTTTCTTAGTTCATTAATTTATTAGACGTTTGAGTTGCTTGCAAGCCAAGTAAATTTTCGTATTTATTTTTCAAAGATAATGTATAAATTTTAATAATAGTTTACGAATATTTTTTACCAAATTATTATAATCTGTTGAAGGTACAAAATAATAATCACAACCTGGCGAATCACAGACGCTCTTGTTAAGATAAAGGTCCTTATGATAACAAATAAAATTAGCCAGAGAGAAAATATTTTGGAAGGTTTTATTTACGAGAAATAATAAATAGACGACATGCAAATAATTAGAATTGTCGTTGTGTGTAATGAGAGAGAGACACGACTGTTCAATGCCCTGTGTTGAGTCCTCTAGGCCACCTCTGGGATCCAATTACTGATTCTAAAAGTCTTCTAAATATATATGCTAATGATGTGGAAGATGTTTTCTCGTGTTTTTAAAAATAGTTTTTAATTGGCATTCAACATTTATTTAAGAACAAGATAGATAACGGCACAATATTTATTATAAAAATATTGTATTTCTCAGGTAAGTCTACCCTTGATCATTACGTCAATCAGGTACAATAAGATAACAGCAACGAAGATAGTTCTGGTCAGGCCCATTTGCTGATAACATCTAAGCTAATGTCTTATTGCATTAACCCAGAGGCAAAGATGCAGGCAGCCTCCCTGAGCATCTTCCCCTGATTGCTTCGTCTCCCCATTAGCTAAGAGGGTCCTGGCTGCCCCTGTAACAGTAATAACGTTAACCTGAGGAGTTAACTGGCTTAGGTATGAGGCTGTTCAAGTCGGAGCTCGTACTCTGCCTGACTCGTTTAAAGAGTAACTATAGTGATGCTGGTTCCTCTAGTGTTAATAATGATATATAAAACACGTAATGGATAGTAACTTCTTTAATAGCTTAATGAAGAATATATATATATATATATATATATATATATATATATATATATATATATATATATATATATATATATATATATATATATATAATATATATATATATAATATATAAATCTTGTGCTCTACTGGTACCAGAGCCCCGCTCCTTTGCCAGGTAAGTCCACTACGGGCTCACCATAGCCCGTGCTACTTGGAACCGTGCTACTACTTTCAAGTAGCTGAATCTAAAATGTCAACTTCCTTCTGTAGATAATGAAATCACTGCCATTTTTTTAACACGTATGTGGGCATTTATTTACAATGGTAGCCGATATATATTAATTTATTTTGTCCTCCATAGACAGGTATTTTGGTTCTATTAGACAATATATATATATATATATATATATATATATATATATATATATATATATATATATATATATATATATATATATATATATGCGTTACTCAACTCACAATATTGTGAGAATATTACGGTTGAGTAGCAATGAATCACAGAGAGTAATTGTAGTGCTTTCGCATTGCTAACCAACATTCATACACTCTTGTCTGTCCTGCACAATCAGGGCTCGAGATCCGGTCCACATATACTACAATGGATTATTAAGCACTAAACCACATGTGATTGATTGCTGCTAATCATCCGTGAGTCAATCTGTTGCTAATCATCCACGAGTGTATCTCCTAATCTTCCATAAGTAAGTATGTGTGCTTGGCTAGCATCAAGAATGGCTTGAAGTAATCCAGGCTCCAAACGTCATTCACTTTTCATTACACAGCGTCCCGGCAATCTCCGTAATGCCACCACAAACACAGTAGGTGATTACGACGCCAGGTCCGCGAATAATAGCGAGGGGGGGCCAATAAAAGACGAAAATACAATGCAAACAGTGATATTTGCGGTGCGTTTGAACCATTGTTTACCGAGAGCCATCTCACGGAAACACTTTTAATATAATATATATTTGTTTTCCATTTAGAAATATGTGCTTTGGCCTCGCGTGTGTTCGAGAGGGAGGTGAGGTGTGTTTGCATACTGTTAAAACTTCCTCCATCCCAAACACCGTTCGAGAACACGTGTGATGCATATTCCGACATGTGTAGGTGCACACGCGGTATGCATGTGCTGTGTGAGCACATGCACATGTGGTGAGCATCCCTCTCCCTTACACACATATGAGGGAGGGATGGTGATACTACTCATTCTCAAACCATTCTGCATTCTCCTAATTATAAAAGCCCCTTCTCGTGTGATAAGTGAGGTTATGACATCAGAAGGGACAAATATAATATATATATATATATATATATATATATATTAGAACATTTAGTTAAAGCATTACATTCTCCCAAGTCATTTTGCAGCTGATTTTTATCAATAAATTATACTGTAACTTTGCACTTTATTTTGTATTGTTGTATCGAGTAACGTAGTACAGGAGTGTGGCTGTAACAAAAGAGCGAGCATGTAACAGCTGGTGTATATGTAACAAACTTTTTTGTATTGAGCGTATCATGTTCAAATATTGAGCTCGTGATTCCAATTTTCAACTCAGACTTTTCACCCTGTAACGCTTCTTTGCACGGGCAACGGGAGCATTACTCCTCTGATTGGTTTGCAATTCTGGGCTTTGCACATGCAACGTCATTTGTCTATACTGAATGTTTTTCGTTATAAACGAATTATAACGTTATGAGTATCATGAGGAAGCTTGCAAGCTGTTTCTGTTTTCAAGCTCTGAGAGTGAAGTTGTTTTCACTATAACTGAGTTATTAACTCAGTTATTTTTATACCGTTATATACAACTGCAAAATATATACACAACAACCACTACCTCCACCACAACCACTACCTCCACCACAACCAATACCTCCACCATTCCACCCCTACCATCAGCACTAACGCCACTAGCACTACCAGCACTACCACCTTCGCTACTACCACCACCACTATAGCTATGGTCCTCGGAATAAATCACAAGCGAACTTCTAAAAGCGTTCCGCCTTTTTTATGGAGCAAACTTTCTCTACTCCCTCTTCAGGAAATATTTTTGCACTGAGATGATCACACAAAGGCAGGCACTCATCTTTACAACACTCTCCTGGAGTCTCCTTTAACCAGCCGCACTCTTGGTAAGTATTCAAGAAACTTAAAGCATTAAGGATTAGGTTAGTTTAATATATATTATGATTCTTAAAACCCCAGATTGTATATGTTTTGGAAGCCTTATCATTCGTCACTTCAATTTAAGATGTGTCTCATAAATGCTTGACAGCAGCGACTGTGAAACATGACCGTGAATTAATAGACAAATAACAAAAGCTCAAATGGTGACTAGTTTCATCCATTCAGGCTAGATCTGTTGTCTCAATAGTCTTCTATGCCAGTTTGATGTAGCGTAAATTAATCTTATGTACCAAGAATCACCTATTACACTATCAACCCAAAACCGCAAATTTTAGACTGCTTGAATCCTCCTTTTAACACAACGTCATTTTAAAACAGCGCATCAGGCCTGAGCAAGCTGGATAGAGGCTTAATTGGAGAGGGAGGGAGGGGCAAAATGTTATTAAAACAAATCCACAAGGGCCGTGTCGAGGATTCGAATCTACGTCCGAGAGCATCCCAGACGCTGCCTTAATCGACTGAGCTACGACATGGTAAAGAACGTAGGACGTAGGTTCGAATCCTCGTCACGGCCCTTGTGGATTTGTTCATTTGATGCATCACGCAATTGTGATTTCTGTGTGTAATAAATATCATTTAGACAGATATGTGTTAGTTATGGCACTTCCTTGAGTGAAGGACTTCACTTCAACTTTGGAACAATGGTTTTGTCGACTTTGTCGAATCCTCATATCATCTAAAATGTTGTTATCGAGTAGATTCAAAGTAATGACTGATTTTGATCATATTTACACTTAAAAAACTATATACTTAATTTAGATTCAACCACTTCTTCGTCTAATCAATTTCACTCATTTACAACTCATCCAATTAAAAAAAAAAGTATTTTGAAATATCACAGTAAATGTGCCTCTTCAGCTAAAAATATTTTACACACGAGAAAAAAAACGACGAAACTCAACGAGTGCTTGACTCAGTTGAGTTAGTTGTCATGTTGCTGGGTAAAAAGCTTCATGTAACTTTGGAGGAAGCTGTCAGATCTTCCCAGCAGAGTTCACAAGTTTGCTTAATTTTCCATGATTGCGACTTCCTTGGGCTCCGTAGTTCGCAAAGTCATTAATTTCGGAACTCGTCCCTCTCAGCTGCCATAATAGGATGGAGATGTACGTATTGATATCAGATTATCATTATATAGATATCGGAATATAATATAATATCAACTTCTGAATGTTTTTCTAATAAATAATGAAAACATGTTCTTTGCTAGATTTCAATTTAGCTGTCAACCAATCTGTTGATTTTTAAGTTAGCGTCAACCACACTATGGATTTTTAAGTTAGCGTCAACCATACTATGGATTTTTAAGTTAGGGGTCAACCATACTATGGATTTTTAAGTTAGCGTCAACCATACTATGGATTTTTAAGTTAGGGTCAACCATATTATTAATGTTTAAATTAGCTTCAACCATGCTGTTGATTTTTTAAGTTTCAACCCCACTATTATTTTCACCATGGCTTTATTAACCATAGTTAAAGCCATGGCGAAAAGCCATGCTTTTCCATATTTAAGTTGTTCCATGTTGTTATTTCCATGCCAAGATATGAAAATAAAGCCATGTTTATTTTCAGCTAACTTTACCCTTACTGTTGACTTTTATACAAACCTCACCCACAGTGTTTGGAACACTCCGATGTGGAAGCGTACTGAACAAGCTCGTTGTGACGGAGAGTACGGAAGTAGACTTTTGTTGAAGGAAATGTAAAGGGGAAAAATGAGCAGAGTTTTCCCCCCACTTGCAGAATGGGTTTCCTCTGCTTCTGGCAGAAACCCGTAGAAAGCCGGAACACGCATATACCCAACACACACACAAGCAGCTCACTGCTGACACTACTCTTGCAGATAAGCTGCTATTTGCTCTCCTCCGGATTTGTGCATGTTTGTGTACTTACCTAATTGTACTTACCTAATTGTGCTTGCGGGGGTTGAGCTCTGGCTCTTTGGTCCCGCCTCTCAACCGTCAATCAACTGGTGTACAGATTCCTGAGCCTATTGGGCTCTATCATATCTACATTTGAAACTGTGAATGGAGTCAGCCTCCACCACATCACTTCCTAATGCATTCCATTTGCTAACTACTCTGACACTGAAAAAGTTCTTTCTAACGTCTCTGTGGCTCATTTGGGTACTCAGCTTCCACCTGTGTCCCCTTGTTCGCGTCCCACCAGTGTTGAAAAGTTCGTCCTTGTTTACCCGGTCGATTCCCCTGAGGATTTTGTAGGTTGTGATCATGTCCCCCCTTACTCTTCTGTCTTCCAGTGTCGTGAGGTGCATTTCCCGCAGCCTTTCCTCATAACTCATGCCTCTTAGTTCTGGGACTAGTCTAGTAGCATACCTTTGGACTTTTTCCAGCTTCGTCTTGTGCTTGACAAGGTACGGGCTCCATGCTGGGGCCGCATACTCCAGGATTGGTCTTACATATGTGGTGTACAAGATTCTGAATGATTCCTTACACAGGTTCCTGAACGCCGTTCTGATGTTAGCCAGCCTCGCATATGCCGCAGACGTTATTCTCTTTATGTGGGCTTCAGGAGACAGGTTTGGTGTGATATCAACTCCTAGATCTTTCTCTCTGTCTGTTTCATTAAGTACTTCATCTCCTATTCTGTATCCTGTGCCTGGCCTCCTGTTTCCACTGCCTAGTTTCATTACTTTGCATTTACTCGGGTTGAACTTCAACAGCCATTTGTTGGACCATTCACTCAGTCTATCCAGGTCATCTTGTAGCCTCCTACTATCATCCTCTGTTTCAATCCTCCTCATAATTTTTGCATCGTCGGCAAACATTGAGAGGAACGAATCTATACCCTCTGGGAGATCATTTACATATACCAGAAACAGTATAGGTCCAAGGACTGACCCCTGCGGGACTCCACTTGTGACGTCTCGCCAATCTGAGACCTCACCCCTCACACAGACTCGTTGTCTCCTGTTGCTTAGGTATTCCTCTATCCACCGGAGTACCTTCCCTCTCACTCCAGCCTGCATCTCCAACTTTCGCACTAGCCTCTTGTGTGGCACTGTATCAAAGGCTTTCTGACAATCCAAAAATATGCAGTCTGCCCACCCTTCTCTTTCTTGCCTTATTTTTGTTGCCTGGTCGTAGAATTCAAGTAACCCTGTGAGGCAGGACCTGCCATCCCTGAACCCATGTTGATGCTGTGTTACAAAGTTCCTTCGCTCCAGATGCTCCACTAGTTTTTTTCGCACAATCTTCTCCATCAGCTTGCATGGTATGCAGGTTAGGGACACTGGCCTGTAGTTCAGTGCCTCCTGTCTATCCCCTTTCTTGTATATCGGGACTACGTTAGCTGCTTTCCAAGTATCTGGCAGTTCCCCTGTTGCCAGTGATTTGTTATACACTATGGAGAGTGGTAGGCTCAGTTCTCTTGCTCCTTCCTTTAGAACCCAAGGGGAGATTCCATCTGGGCCTATAGCCTTCGTCACGTCCAACTCTAGTAAACACTTCCTTACTTCCCCACTGGTAATCTCAAACTCTTCCAGTGGTTCCTGGTTAGCTATTCCCTCACTTACCTCTGGAATTTCTCCTTGTTCTAAGGTGAAGACCTCCTGGAATTTCTTATTCAATTCCTCACACACTTCCTTGTCATTTGTAGTGAATCCTTCCGCCCCTATCCTTAATCTCATAACCTGTTCCTTTACTGTTGTTTTTCTCCTAATGTGGCTATGCAACAATTTAGGCTGAGTCTTTGCCTTGCTTGCGATGTCATTTTCGTATTGTCTTTCTGCCTCTCTTCTCATCCTGACATATTCATTCCTGGCATTCTGGTATCTTTCTCTGCTCTCCAGTGTCCTGTTATTCCTATAGTTTCTCCATGCCCTTTTACTTTGCTGCTTAGCTAGCCTACATCTTTGATTAAACCATGGGTTTCTCATCTTCATTTCTCTGTTTTCCTTTTGGACTGGGACAAACTTGTTTGCTGCGTCCTTGCACTTCTGCGTGATGTAATCCATCATATCTTGGGCCGTCTTTCCCCTGAGCTCTGTTTCCCATGCTATATCTGTTAGGAATTTTCTTATCCCCTCATAGTTTCCCTTTCGGTATGCTAACCTTTTGGTTTCGGTATCCCTCCTCGAGTTCAATAACCCTTCTTCAATCAAGTACTCAAACACCAGTACACTGTGGTCGCTCATTCCTACTGGGTCCTCAAAACCGATTTCTCTTATGTCGGAGTCGTTCAGAGTGAAGACTAGGTCGAGTCTCGCTGGTTCGTCATTGCCTCTCATCCTTGTGGGTTCTCCGACATGCTGCGTTAAAAAGTTGCTTGTCACCACCTCCAATAGTTTGGCTCTCCACGTATCCTCGCCTCCATGCGGTTCCTTGTTCTCCCAGTCAATCTTTCCGTGATTGAAGTCGCCCATGATGAGCAGGTGGGATCTATTTCTACAGGCAGCAGAGGCTGCCCTCTCAATTATAGTGTTAACTGCCTTGTTGTTGTTTTCATACTCTTGACTGGGTCTCCTGTCATTTGGTGGAGGGTTGTATATTACTGCTACTACTATTCTTGGTCCTCCCATTGTTATGGTGCCTGCTATGTAGTCTCTGAACTCCTCACAGCCCGGGATGGCCATCTCCTTAAAACTCCATTCCCTTCTCATGAGTAGGGCCACTCCGCCTCCTCCTCTACCTTCCCTCTCTTTCCTTATTACTGTATACTCCTGGGGAAACACGGCATTCGTTATGATTCCAGAGAGTTTTGTTTCAGTGAGTCCGATTACATCTGGGTTAACTTCTTGTGCTCTTTCCCTTAGTTCACTTGTCTTGCTTGTGATCCCATCTATGTTCGAGTACATCACCCTGAAACTGACTCTCTTCTGCTTCTTTTCTGGGGGGGACCTTTGGGATCTGGGGTGAGTGGGAGCTGGGGGGACCTGGCACGGGGGGATTGGTGGAGGAGGGAGGGCTTGGGGTGGTGGGGGAGAGGGGGAGGGTACAGGGGGTGGATAAGAGGGGGAGGGTACAGGGGGTGGATAAGAGGGGGAGGGTACAGGGGGTGGATAAGAGGGGGAGGGTACAGGGGGTGGGTAAGAGAGGGAGGGTTGGGGAAGCATGGGGGGAGGAGAGGCTGTGGGGGATAGGGGAGATGGGGGGGCTTGGGGGAAGAGAAAAGGGTGGAGGGCTTGGGGGGCGTGGGGGAAAAGGGAGGGCTGAGGTGGGTGAGGAAGAGGGGAGGGTTTAGGGGAGTGGGGGAGAGGGGAAGACTTAGGTGGGGTGGGGGAGAGTGGGGGGCTTAGGGGGGAGGGGGAGAAGGGAGGGCATGGGGGTGGGAGAGACGGGAAGGCATGTGGGAGAAGGGAGGGCATGGGGGATGGGGGAGAAGGGAGGTCCTGGGGAGAGGGGTGAGGGGGAGAAGGGGGGTGAGTGGGGGGTGGGGGGTGGGTGGGGGGAGGGTGCCCTAGGTGGGTACTTAGTGGGGGGCTGACAGGGGATGGGGCAGGTTGGGTGTCTGTTGGGTAGAATTTGGGGGTGGTGCCCCAATCCCTGTGGCTGTTGCACTGTTTGAGGAGGGTTCTCCACTTCCCTCTGGGATTGTAGGGTTCTGGGTTGTGGTACTCTGATTTCCTTCTCTCTTCCTGCGCTCCTTCCTCGCGTCTGCTGTCCGTATTCTCTCTTCCCTTGTCATATCCCTCTGCAGGAATATTTTCTTGAACTTCTCTACACCTTTTAGACAACACTTCCTTGCTAGCAGTTCCTCTTTCGCGATTTCGCTCATGAAAACCACCTTTATCATTCGGTCTCTGTCCTTGTTGTACTTTCCAAGCCTGAAAACCTTTTCAACATTTCGCTCAGCTCCCTCCATCCTTACCTCTTTAAGGATCTCTTTAATCATGTTTTTGTCCTTGTCTCTCCGCTCCTTTGGTCTGGTCCCTGTTTGTTCTTCAATGCCTGCTACTACTACTGCTCTATTTCTCTCTATCAGCCGGCTAGTACATCTAGCTGCTTCCTGAGAGGAAGCCACTTCCATGGCAACTTCCTTAACCGCAGACCTAGCTTCAGGGCTCTTTTTAAGCATTTCAGCAAATGAGATCTGGGTTGTGGTGGTCCCCTCCACAGTAGCATTCCCATCTCCCTGGGGTACGGTTTGTGCCTGGTATTGTGGAAGAGTCTCCTTTAGGTATCTTATCTCCTCCTTTGCTGCCCTTAAATCATCTTGCAGGTTGGCTACTGTCTCCCTCATTACCCTCAGTCCTTCACTGAATTCATTCTGCATTTGCTGGAGTACTTCCTTCATCCAGGCTTCCTGTTCCATCCCATCCTCTGTGTTTGTTCCAGTTGTGAATTTCCTGCGTTTGGCAGTCAGAGTTCGTCTCCCTTCCATGATTTCCCTATGAGTGTGTGTGTGTGTGTGTGTGAGAGAGAGAGAGAGAGAGAGAGAGAGAGAGAGAGAGAGAGAGAGACAGACAGACACAGAGAGAGAGAGGGGGGGAGGGAGAGAGAGGGGGGGAGGAAGAGAGAGAGGGGGAGGAAGAGAGAGAGGGGTGGGAGCGAGAGAGGGGAGGGAGAGAGAGGGGGGGAGGAAGAGAGAGAGGGGGAGGAAGAGAGAGAGGGGTGGGAGCGAGAGAGGGGAGGGAGAGAGAGAGGGGAGGGAGAGAGAGAGGGGAGGGAGAGAGGGGGCGAGGGAGAGAGAGGGGGAGGGGGAGAGAGAGAGGGGGGGAGAGAGAGAGAGGGGGAGGGGGAGAGAGAGAGGGGGAGGGGGAGAGAGAGGGGGGAGGGGGAGAGAGAGGGGGGAGGGGGAGAGAGAGGGGGAGGGGGAGAGAGGGGGGGAGGGAGAGAGAGGGGGGAGGGAGAGAGAGGGGGAGAGGGAGAGAGAGGGGGAGAGGGAGAGAGAGGGGGAGAGGGAGGGAGAGGGGGAGAGTGAGAGAGAGGGGGAGAGGGAGGGAGAGGGGGAGAGTGAGAGAGAGGGGGAGAGGGAGAGAGAGGGGGAGAGGGAGAGAAAGGGGGAGGGAGAGAGAGAGAGAGAAAGGGGGAGGGAGAGAGAGAGAGAGAGGGGGGGGGAGAGAGAGAGAGAGAGAGAGAGAGAGAGAGAGAGAGAGAGAGAGAGAGAGAGAGAGAGAGAGAGAGAGAGAGAGAGGGGGGGGAGAGAGAGAGGGGGGGGAGAGAGAGAGAGAGAGAGAGAGGAGGTGTGTGAGTATATGGGGAGAGGTGGAAGGTGGAAGTGAGGGAGGGGGATGGAGAGGGTGTGTGGGGGTGGGTTAGTGTGTGTGTGTGTGTTTGTGTGTGTGTGTGTGTGTGTGTGTGTGTGTTTGTGTGTGTGTGTGTGTGTGTGTGTGTGTGTGTGTGTGTGTGTGTGTGTGTGTGTGTGTGTGTGTGTGTGTGTGTGTGTGTGTGTGTGTGTGTGTTCTCGCCTAGTTGTGCTTGCGGGGGATTGAGCTCTGAGCTCTTTGGTCCCGCTTCTCAACTGTCAATCAACTGATGTTCAGAATCCTGAGCCTACTGGGCTCTATTATATCTACATTTGAAAACATGTGTGTATGTATTCACCTAAGTTGTGCTTGCGGGGGTTGAGCTCTGCTCTTTCGGTCCGCCTCTCAACTGTCGATCAATCTTCTGTTACTAACTAATAACTAACGTTTTTTCCACACACACACACACACAACTAGGAAGCAGCCCGTAACAGCTGTCTAACTCCCAGGTACCTATTTACTGCTAGGTAACAGAAGCATCAAGGTGAAAAAACTCTGCCCATTTGTTTCCGAAAACAAATACGAAAGAAACTACGTATCCAGCGTGCTGACCACTCAGCCACCAGCGCCCTAGGTATGTGTGTGTGTGCGCGCGCGCTCACTCGCCCGTGTGTGTGTGTATGTGTATAGAGGGTTAGGTGGCAGTGTATTGCTTGCCAGAACGCCATTCTGGTCGGTGTTCGATACCAGGACCCTCGCAAATCAAATCCGGATACTTGAATACTCGAACCCCTATTAATAACGTCAGCATAAAAGACTGGAGTATTTTAGTGATTGCTGTAACGAGGCTCTTGGGACGCTGTGAATCCTGGCATTTAGCATTAACTAATGAGACCACGAGCCAACACATTAAGGGAAATGCATTTTTTGTGCTGTGAATTAAATGAAACTTTGTGTATGAGTTTGTGTGTGTGTGTGTGTGTGTGTGTGTGTGTGTGTGTGTGTGTGTGTGTGTGTGTGTGTGTGTTGGTTTTTGTGTGTGTATGTGTGTACTCACCTAGTTGTACTTGCGGGGGTTGAGCTCTGGCTCTTTGGTCCCGTCTCTCAATCATCAATCAATTGGTGTACTGTGTGTGTACTCACCTATTTGTTATTCACGTTATTCATCATCTATATTGTCAAGATCATGTTTACTCTTGTGCTGTTCTACATTGTTCAATCATTTACACTGTCAAGTTCTTCTCCACTACAACTCTATTCCGGTATGCACCACAATAACAATGGCAGTCACAATAACGTGGCTGAAGAATGTTGACCAAACCACACACTAGAAGGTGAAGGTACGACGACGTTTCGGTCCGTCCTGGACCATTCTCAGGACGAATGAGAAGAATGATCGCTATTCCGGTATGTACCCGTTTCAGTGGTAAACTGTAAAGTGTGCTGTGTTGGGTGTATTTAACGCTGTTTCATCCACAACTTGCATTCTCCTGGAATTAGGTTACTTGCGTCTGCTTCGACAAATGCCTCTGCCTTGCTCAACACGACACAAATTTACATCCATTACTCCTATCGTGGATTGACAGCACTCATCTGATGTTAGCTAATCAGAGCGTGTTAGGGCTGCAGTAACCAGATCACTGCCAATCCAAAAAAAAAGAGACGATGATTGGCTTAACAGATCAGTGGCGTTAGCAACAGCTACTGATTGTTAATCGAATCACTGACTTTCCGAATAGCCGGTAACTAGTTAATCCAATCAGCGGTGTTAAAGGCAGCGGCTGATTGGCTCTCCTGATCAATGAATTTAAAGGGTGCTTCTGATTGGTCTCTTCGCTCACTGTTGCCAAATTCAGCGACTAATGCATATGAACGACTCTTCATCTGCAGTATTGGCGGAAATCTTTGCAAAATATGCTGCAGAATTTTGTCTGATTATGATTATTTCATTAGATAATTAGAACCAGTTTGCTAGGTGGGTGGGTGTGTGTGTGTGTGTGTGTGTGTGTGTGTGTGTGTGTGTGTGTGTGTGTGTGTGTGTGAGTGAGTGAGTGAGTGAGTGTGTGTGTGGGTGTGTGTGTGTGTGTGTGGGTGTGTGTACTCACCTAGTTGTACTCACCTAGTTGTGTTTTCGGGGGTTGAGCTCTGGCTCTTTGGTCCCGCCTCTCAACCGTCAATCAACAGGTGTACAGATTCCTGAGCCTATTGGGCTCTATCATATCTACACTTGTGTGTGTGTGTGTGTGTGTGTGTATGTGTGTGTGTGTGTGTGTGTGTGTGTGTGTGTGTGTGTGTGTGTGTGTGTGTGTGTGTGAGTGTGTGTAACAATTTACTTGTAAACTGTGTAAATTGTTACTCCCAGGTAACAGTTTACTGTTAGGTGAACAGGGACATCAGGTGAAAGAAATTCTATGCATTTGTTTGTGCCTCAGCCGGGAATCGAACCGAGGGGGGGACTGTACGATCCTCGAGTGCTCTATGATGCCAGCGACACGGACATTCTGGTGACCGGAAAGTAACGTAATCGTACTCCGGCCTGAGTTGATCCTTTTCCCAAATTGTAAAACTATTCATTCCTGTCCCATCCCGTCTCCCTTCTCGGGCATCTTCTTTCCTCTGCCGTTCCTCTCCCAGTTGCCTTTCCACGTGTCCCTTTCTATTTCCTATCCTTGTCCCCTTTTATCGCCTCTAGGCCATCTCATCCTCGTTATTGCCAACTCCCTAGCATCTCTTTTCCCCTTAATTCTATATTCAACCATTAACTCTTTACCTTTAAGACTTACCTATTTACCCATGAACTCTTCGGTTTCACCCTTTAGCTCTCCGGTCATCTTCTTTACCCATAAACTCTCCATTTCCCCCTTAACTTTCTTGTTCACCCCTTTATCCCTTAACTCTTTAGTCCAACCCATTTACCCATGTCCTCTGTACTATGTCCCCATAAATAAGGGACAGACTAACAGAGGGGTCGACACAAGCTCTATAAAGAAGGAAGCTTATACTCGGATTTCCAACTTCGGCCATTGTCGTGCAAGGGACCTCTATAGAGAGATTAGGAAGCAGAGGGAGACGGTGGAGCGCTGAGGATTTGGAGGGTGGAAGACTTGGAGGGAGATGCAGTGGCTTTGGAGGGAGGAAGAAGAGTGGTGCAGTGTGGAGAGATGAGATAAAGTGGAGTGAGGGGGTTTGGAGTCGTACATATTGTAATCTTTTTTATTTTTCCTTCATATTTTGGCAAAATTTATAAGTTTATTGTCAGAGGTTTGGGAGAATACCTGAAGGGCTGAAAACAAAGGGTCACAGTCAGAGAAGAATTGTTGAGCTGGAGGGATATATATATATATATATATATATATATATATATATATATATATATATATATATATATATATATATATATATATATATATATATGCTAAGCGGGGGTTCCCATACACTATTTTGCGATTAGTCTGTTCCTCTACACAATAAAGTCAGATTAACGCGATTTTATCTTAATGCTGTTCTTAATTGAGGTACAAAAACGCTAATAGATAATAAAGAGCTGGACCTCACTTTTCCATCGTCACTATGAGAGAAGCACTTAACACATCCCAAACAATATATGTAACACACTGAACATAACACACACACCATATATGTAACACACTGAACATAACACACACACCATATATGTAACACACTGAACATGACACACACACCACAACATAACCAATTTCACTATACTGTTCGATAGTGAATGGTTTCCAATTTATAGCCACTATCCGCGTATCTCTGTTAGATATCGTAAAACCTTCTCAGGTGGAACATTATTTTTAATTAAAAACTACTTTCATCTTGATGCTTCTCTGCAGTTTTTCCTCAGATAATTAACTGAGACAAGACGTATACCTAATCACGCGTTTCAGACTTCAATCAAATATTTAATCTTGTTCATCAGAGGAGCCAGGTGGTTCGTTTCATATATGATATCTAGGTAAATTACATTTGCTGATTACCATAGTAAATTACCTAGCCTTTATCCTCTCCACTCATTTATCCTAGTGAGGTCATGTTATTAAAATATTGAAGGGATCACTGTTACTAACTATCCTCAGGTGATCTAACTTAGTAAAGCTTAAGTCTGAACAAGGTGAGGTAAGGTATGGGAATCGTCAGGAGATAGATCTTATTGGCTGTTTGGTCTTTCATTCATCTGGACTGTGAATGAACTGTGAATGGACTGTGAATGGACTGTGAACTATTCAGTCATCCCAATAGCTTGATTGTATATCACTTGGGATGAATATGCAACCTGTCCTCCTACTGTGCCTGGTGCTAGGACAACCTGTCCTCCTACTGTGCCTGGTGCTAGGACAACCTGTCCTCCTACTGTGCCTGGTGCTAGGACAACCCGTCCTCCTACTGTGCCTGGTGCTAGAACAACCCGTCCTCCTACTGTGCCTGGTGCTAGGACAACCTGTCCTCCTACTGTGCCTGGTGCTAGGACAACCTGTCCTCCTACTGTGCCTGGTGCTAGGACAACCTGTCCTCCTACTGTGCCTGGTGCTAGGACAACCTGTCCTCCTACTGTGCCTGGTGCTAGGACAACCCGTCCTCCTACTGTGCCTGGTGCTAGAACAACCTGTCCTCCTACTGTGCCTGGTGCTAGAACAACCTGTCCTCCTACTGTGCCTGGTGCTAGGACAACCCGTCCTCCTACTGTGCCTGGTGCTAGAACAACCCGTCCTCCTACTGTGCCTGGTGCTAGAACAACCTGTCCTCCTACTGTGCCTGGTGCTAGGACAACCCGTCCTCCTACTGTGCCTGGTGCTAGGACAACCCGTCCTCCTACTGTGCCTGGTGCTAGAACAACCTGTCCTCCTACTGTGCCTGGTGCTAGGACAACCTGTCCTCCTACTGTGCCTGGTGCTAGGACAACCTGTCCTCCTACTGTGCCTGGTGCTAGAACAACCTGTCCTCCTTCAAAGAAGGTCGCATTTCGCACGTATGCGTTACATAAGGCCAAAAAATTGCCGTACTAGGAAATGGAAGCGGCTGGCGAAAGTGACGTTCTGTCCCGTTTTCTGTTTTAGGTTCTCTGGTAGGTTAGGGGAGGACACTTGTAAATTGACCGTTCTCTTGACTTTGGGGAACCTTAGGAGGACGGACTGCTGTATGTGGACGTACTAAGACTCCGGATATGAGAACACAGTGAAGGAACGGTGCTCAACCACTGAAACCATCAAGGCTCGAACGCCGACCCTGCAAAACGCGGAGTATAGTCGTTCTACCCACCAATCCAAATGATTTGGAGTTAAACTGCGTTACCCTTGGCCTTCATTACTTGAGCCTCGACGTGCCTTAACTACCCTCCTTAAGCTGAACGACCTCGTAACTAAACATCAACATATTATTATCAAACGCTTGTACAAAGTGCCTTGAATAAAAAAAAACCCTTTGGGGATAAGATTTGTTAATAAGATAATTTTTTTTCCTTTCTACGAAGCTGCGACACCAAAAAATCACACACCTTCCCCCTCCCCCTCACTCTCTCCCTTTCGCCCCATTAATAACACCTAAAATATGAAAACGACCCAATTCGATAGTTCTATAACATTGTTACCAAAATCCACACATAAACCTTGGGGTCAAAATAGTTTGCTTCGCTTCGATTCACTTCTGGTTATATATCCTTCTATATATTTTTTTTTTATACCATTTTATATATATATATATTTTTTGTCGTCTTCTATTATCTAAATATAATTATGCAGGCGGGAACTCTAAAAGTTTTAATAGTTTGATAATGTTGATGATAAGTAATTAACCATAAACAGGCTTTGTAAGTAATAAGTAATTAAGTAATTATAAGCATAATTATGATGATAAGTAATTAAGCATAATTAAGCATTGTCATAGCACGTGATGCTGCTTGAGACACATACATCTGTTGGGTTTATGCTTACCAAGAAATGACATGTATTCAAAGGTGTCTCAGTACACATACTGAGACACCTGTAATTGTAACAACGTAGTGTAAACTGATAACTGTAAACAACGTGTTGTAAACCAACCCGTCCTCAGACCAAGTCCATTCCATCCAGCTGTCGACCCCAAAGACGCATTCATCCACTTTAACATGCTATTCATCCAAAACAGGAATTTTCTAAAATATAAATTAATATTATTATATATTAGCATATTGTGCATATATAGGCATAGGTTAGGTTAGGTGTTTAGGTTCTGTTGGCGATTATTTGTATTTGTGGTACGTGGGTGAAGCATTTACAGCGTTGTGGTTCGAACAAAAGTCGTCAGTGAAGCACTTGTTCCGGAAGTTTTCGAACATCATCAGTTGTGAGTCGTGTGTAGCCTGCTTTTCATTCATAAACAGGGGGTTTGGCGGCTGGATTAACGAGCTTGAATCTTTATACGTGAAGACGGGCTGGAGGATGGGTTGGTTGTAGCTGTGTTCGTCTATAAGCGCAGGCACTAGCCTCACTTCCTGCAGGGGTGGTGTTCGATCCCCGGTGATCCAAGTAGTTTTGCACAGTTCCTCCACATCGTCCTCGTGTTCCACTAAGTCATATTGACTTAGTGTTTTATCCTTATAATTACCTAATTATCTCAGATATAAAT
This sequence comes from Procambarus clarkii, assembly GCF_040958095.1. Classification (NCBI taxonomy): domain Eukaryota; kingdom Metazoa; phylum Arthropoda; class Malacostraca; order Decapoda; family Cambaridae; genus Procambarus; species Procambarus clarkii. The sequence continues at coordinate 38,660,909 of NC_091169.1, forward strand.
AAATAACATTATGGAGTTATGAATAGTTCAACCTAAGTTAAGAGTCTTGTTTCATTAATTAATTTTTGTATTTACACTACGTTGGTGAAGCACTCTGAGAGTGCGCTTAGCCAGTTTATCCTCATGAGTGAAATAATCATCTATTCATTCTCAAGTCACAATCGACTTGAGAATGGTCCACGACGGACCGAAACGTCGTCGTCCCTTCACCTTCTAGTGTGTGGTCTGGTCAACATACTTTAGCCACGTTATTGTGACTCATCGCCTGCAATCCTCTATTCACTTTACCTTTGAATCTTTGTGAGTTGCTTTACATCTACCCTTCTTGAGGTTATCTTGAGATGATTTCGGGGCTTTAGTGTCCCCGCGGCCCGGTCCTCGACCAGGCCTCCACCCCCAGGAAGCAGCCCGTGACAGCTGATTAACACCCTGGTATCTATTTTACTGTTAGGTAACAGGGGCATAGGGTGAAAGAAACTGTGCCCATTGTTTCCCGCCGGCACCTGGGATCGAACCCGGGACCACAGGATCACAAGCCCAGTGTGCTGTCCGCTCGGCCGACCGGCTCCACAGGTTCAGAACCCAAGAGCAACGGAGCTTTCTATTCCTATGACGTCCAATTAAGGTGTCTGAGCCCTTGTATACAGCATCCTCTTGACTCTTGTGACGCTTTTACGTGTAGATTAAAGACTTGATCTTTGCTGTTTACACAATACAAGCAATTAATTAAGTCCCTTTCAGATCAGTGATCCGAAGATGATTTTAATGAGAAACCTCTGAATGGAGTCTGGCTCAAAATAATGAGTGCCCTCATGTTGACGCCCTGTAATGAGAGTCGACCTGTTGATTTCTAGCAAGAGGCACACACACTACGTGTCAACACCCAATAATAAAAGATAATCTTTTGACTCCCAGGAATAAATGAAAGCCTTCTTTCTTCTCATTAATGAACGAACACTTTTTTTTTTTACTTTCAATCGTGAGTGGGAGCCTTTTCTTCACTTCAATCTTGTATCCCACCTCATAATCTGATGACCAAATGCTGCAGTGAGAGGCAGCGTGTCTGCAAGACTGTTGCAGGGAGAGGCAGTGTGTCTATAGAGGCCCCAACTAAGTCAACTACTGACTTTCCTCGGGATGCAACCCACAACAGTTGCCTATCTCCTGGGGTACGTGTTTTCCTATTAAGTGTAAACAGGCATCAGGTGAAAGGAAACGAGCCCAACAATTGCTGTCCTGCCTCGGTTGTAAGCCGAGGATGTAGACCACTGTGCTACAGGACCTTAGTTCTAATGATTTTAACCACTTATTCACGTTATCTTTTGTAAGATGAAAGATCTCTGTATTTTAGAAATGGATCAGCTTAGTTTCACGAATATATTTTAATGTTTAATTCTTACTGCAATCTTTAATAGTTGTGTCGCCATCACAAATCCTGCCTGAAATACTCGTGCATCTGTAACTACATCTGCCAATACAGATGAAAACTTTTTCATGTATTTTTCATGTATTCATGTATAATATTAAGCTTTTGCGTCATCCGCTATCTTCTGCTATCTGGACACCTCGCTGCCAAGGGGATAAATGTTTTAAGCCTTAAAGAAACGCATGCACGAATCTGTAAGCAAATAAATAACAGTAAAATAAATAAATAGACTGAGGTTTATTTTCAAAGAAACCTGCAACTCTAGCCGCTCTGAACCACTCGCGTCTATGAACCACTCGCGTCTCTGAACCACTCGCGTTTCTGAACCACTCACCACTCTGAACCACTCGCGTCTCTGAACCACTCGCGTCTCTGAACCACTCACCGCTCTGAACCACTCACCGCTCTGAACCACTCGCGTCTCTGAACCACACGCGTCTCTGAACCACTCACCGCTCTGAACCACTCACCGCTCTGAACCACTCGCGACTCTGAACCACTCGCGTCTCTGAACCACTCGCGTCTCTGAACCACTCACCGCTCTGAACCACTCACCGCTCTGAACCACTCACCGCTCTGAACCACTCACAGCTCTGAACCACTCGCGTCTCTGAACCACTCGTCGCTCTGAACCACTCGCGTCTATGAACCTCTCGCGTCTCTGAACCACTCGCGTCTCTGAACCACTCACCGCTCTGAACCACTCACCGCTCTGAACCACTCACAGCTCTGAACCACTCGCGTCTCTGAACCACTCGTCGCTCTGAACCACTCGCGTCTATGAACCACTCGCGTCTCTGAACCACTCGCGTTTCTGAACCACTTACCGCTCTGAGCCACTCACCACTCTGAACCACTCACAGCTCTCAACCCAACCCGTCCTCGACTCAAATCCATTACAACCAGCGGTCGACCCCACAGACGCATTCATAAATTTTAACATGCTGTTCATTTAAAACAGGAATTTTCTCAAATATAAATTAATATTATGATATATTAGCATATTGTGCATATATAGGCATAGGTTAGGTTAGGTGGTTGGGTTCTGATGGCGATTATTTGTATTTGTAGAACGTGGGTGAAGCATTTATAGCGTTGTGGTTCGAACAAAATTCGTCAGTGAAGCATTTGTTCCGGAAGTGTTCGAACGAAATGAGTTGTGAGTCGTGTGTAAACCGTTTTTCATTCATAAACAAGGGGGTTTGGCGGGTGCATGGAATCACTTTTGGATCTTTGTTTGGAGGACGGGCTGCTCAACCACTCACCGCTCTGAACCACTCACCGCTCTGAACCACTAGCCACTCAGAAGCACTAACCACACCACAAGATAACCACCTCTCCAACACCACTCCTTGTTGATAACCTGATCAGTCAAACTATTGGCTCTTAATAGCTTTGAATCCAGCGTATTGGCTCGGGCAGGTTAGGTTGGTAGTTTAGGTTTTGACGCATTTAATTAGGCTAAACCACTTCAATTTTTACGAAGGGGGAAATCGAGAGAACGGACTCCAGTATCACCCAAAGTGCTTACGAAAGTGACCCCTGAACATAATTTAAAATCAGTTAATTCCCCCTTATAGAGGGAGGGCGTTGGAAAGCTTTCTGGTCTTTATCTTAGTTATCTATTAGGGGTTATTTTGCACTTTCAACCATCGTTACCGGGAATCACTCTTTGTGCAGTCTTCCTATAGTTCCTCAACGTCAAGAAACTGTCCTACTAACCTGCCCTTATATTTACCTACCAGAATACCCCAAAACAGAAAACGTGACTGTACGTTAATTTCGCGATCTGCTACCATGTTCTAGTACGACAATTTTTGGCCTTAGGGTAGAGCTTACGTCAAAATGCGACGTGGTATTTAGGAGGACGGGTTCGTTCCCTCACACCCTTGGTCAGGAGGTGTGGAACCACACGCAACTTCACTTAAACCTCGCCTCACTATTGTACAAAAAAATGCAGTTTTTCCACATATTTTTTTACCGGATACGAGGAAAGAGTACTGTAAAATATTTGGTGGAAATGTGTTTTCAGGAGATCCGGACCGACACAGACTGGGAAAGACGGTGAGAAAAAATATTCTACATTTTGTTCATGAATAAGACATAAAAACACATTTCCAGCAGAGGCTTAGAGGGAGAGAAGAGAGAGAAGGAAGAAGAGAAGGAAGATAAGGAGAGAGAGAGAGAGAGAGAGAGAGAGAGAGAGAGAGAGAGAGAGAGAGAGAGAGAGAGAGAGAGAAGAATGAAGATAAGCAGAGAGAGAGAAAGGAAAGAAGGAAGAATAGGAGTGAGAGAAGGAAGAAAGAAGAGAATGGCAGAGAGAGAGGAAAATTGAAGAATGAGAAAGGATAAAACAAGTGAAGGAAAGATAAAAGAAGGAAGAGAAAGAGTAAGGGAGACTGAGGGGATTGAGAAAGATAGAAGTGGAGGACAAATTAAAGAGGTATAGCGATAAGGGGGGATAAATACATGGACGGGAATGGAGGGAGAAAGAAATGGAAGGAAAAAAAGATAAATGTTGAGAGGAAAATGTAATCAAATGAAGAGTAAGTAAGATATAGCGAAGCAAGTCTGGTTCAAACTCACCTTGAACCTAAAAGGTTCAAGGTGATATCGCACAATCGTATCCCACACTTATGTGGGATACGATCCCACATAAGTGTGGGTTTCAATCCTGTTGAAGTGTAATCCTAAACTTATGTGGGATAAGATTTCAAGAGGATTTTAACTGCATGTCAACAAACCAGGTCTTTGTGTGAGTGTGCTAACAAACCAGGTCTTTGTGAATGTGTGATAACAACCCGCTAAATACACACCGAAACTACGACGTTGGTACAAGGTTCGAACAAGTTTTAACACCTCCTAACCAGTTATAACAACCAATATAGCAAGTTGTAACACCTTTCTAATACGTCATAAGCACGATAAGCCAAGATGTAACAACTTTATTACAAGTTGTAACAAGCGAAAAATAGAGACAGTTTTGGTTTGGGTTTCCAGGGAAACCAGGTCATTGTGAGTGTGATATCAAATAACTTATATACCTTATTATAAATATCATTCAACATTAAACAGATTAGTTCCGGGGGAAATGCTTTAAAATGAGCTTATGTAGGATAACAACTCTTTTCTTGTAATTGTAATTTTTATGAACACCAATACTCTAATCCTCTTGAACCCTGGTTTTAATATAAGAGATGGAGAGAGAGAGAAGAGAGAAGATACAAGTAAAGTCTGAATTGTGTAAGTGGTGGACGAGCTAGCACATCTTACACAATATAAGGGTTTCAGAAAACCTGAATTAAAGTTTGATATCTAAAGCAAACTGCCACTGTGGTTTGGCTATCAAGAGGGAAATGTATGAATATGCAGAGAACTTGAATTTACAGGGTCTCTTAACCTTTGTATTCTTCCATACATGTTTTCTCTTTCAGTATTGGTCAGTTCCTATTCATATTCCCTCCTCCGGCTAATTCTTTGGCACATTCTTTGTTAGTGTCATTTTAATGACGATCTTAATATAGTCTTTAGAGTAGCACACATATAATAATGGTAAACATAATAATAATAATGAAAATATTCATTGGAACCGTGATGAGGATTCGAACCTCATCACGGATAGTTGGATAGTCCCACGCACACGCCCCAGGCCACGACATGGTCAAAAGGATTGCAACCTGAAGTTCTACTGAACTTACGAGGGTTTCCTGAGGCTCCCCCTGAAGGCGAACCAGGATTTTCACACAATCCCCCCCCCCCCCATGCACTCTGGCTCTGTCATCCAAGTACCTACGGGCTCACCATAGCCCGTGCTACTCCGAATTGTTTGTTCCAAGTAGCGAATCTTCAACAAAAACATCCAGGAATGTTCAGCCTCTGACGCTCCTCTTTCAATACACAGAGAGTAATCTCACTAAGGTTATGTGTCAATGAGGAAATCCGTAGGAGATTTATGAGGAAATCCGTAGGAGATTTATGAGGAAATCCGTAGGAGATTTATGAGGAAATCCGTAGGAGATTTATGAGGAAATCCGTAGGAGATTTATGAGGAAATCCTTAGGAGATTTTTTGTCACTAGATCCGTAGGAGTAGAAGAACTCATACAAGTTTTCTCAATGATACAACACATTAGTGTGATTACTCTTTGTGTAATAACTAACGTAACAATAATAATAATTCATTGTGTCATGGGACAGGTAGCCTGTGTATATAATTAATTATTAATTAATTATATACACTGCCTGGCAGCCTGTCCCCCGACACAATGAGTTATTAGTATAATTATTATACATGTTAGGCCTTGAAGGGACTTTGTTGACATATACACAAGGTCGAATTACTAACTCTTCCCAAGAGGCAACCCCATAACAAGTTGACTAACTCCTGGGGGTGCCTATTTACTGCTAGGTGAACAGATGTATTAGATGATAGGAAACGCGTCCAACCATTTCTGTCACGCCCAAGAGATCGCAACGATTCTGTTTTTAATGATAATAGTTATGAGAATACTCACACACAGGGTTTCTGTCAATCGTGAATAGAATTTAAAAAGCGGTCGTATGTTACCTTGGTCTACACTTTTCTTCGTTGTTGTCTGTACACAGAAGTTTTCCATGGAGGAATCTTGCCAAATTTTCTTCCAGTTTTGGTACATTGAATTTACCTCCTAATAATCTTGAAGTGGAATTCAGCAACTTCCTGGTCCTTTCTCTCTCTCTCTCTCTCTCTCTCTCTCTCTCTCTCTCTCTCTCTCTCTCTCTCTCTCTCTCTCTCTCTCTCTCTCTCTCTCTCTCTCTCTCTCTCTCTCTCCTGCTGCCAGTTTATCCCCGTTCTCTGGACGTTTTCTTCCATGTACTATCAATCAATTTATTTATCTGTGAGTGTTCTCGTTATTTTCGTCACTTCAGTTCAGTCCTCTCCCTGTCTCCTGTACCTCAGTTATCCTTATTCCAATCAAACATCATTTCTTCCCTCTTTTATAGTCCCTGTGTTCACCACTAACATGTTTCTTTTCCATCCACCCTTTTTTCCCTTCTTCAACAGACCTTCCCCAGACTCCCTAACTTCCTTTTTCTCCTATCTCCACTCTTCCTCTTCTTCCAGTTGGTTTGTACCCACATCAAAAAGTTTATAAAAGTATTAAGTTTCCGAAATTGTGGCGGCCAGTGGCGACTAAGTCTTTTTGAAAATCTTTCCTGCTTGACCACCAGGAAGACTAACAGCCACGAGACTGCTAAAGACTGTACACAGGAACTGTCTCTGCCTGTATGAGTTACTCCCTCCAAGAGGGAAAAGTGGCGACTGTTCGACGCTCCAGAAAGGTGGTGTTGACGCCTCATATATATCAAAGAGATTCATGACTCGACTTTCTAAATCAGTGGAGTTTTCACTCGCTTCGTTGCGGTTGCCAGCGATAGATGCTTCCAAAGACTTCATGATATACCTCTTTGCTGTCTACTATGCCTGAACTGACTGTCAAGTGATTGGCTTTGACTGTTACACCATTGCATAGTTGTGAGGAGACGGAGGTTAAAGCCTCACAGTTCATCAATTCATTTAAGGTGCCATCCTAGTGTATTTTTTCTCGTTGAAATTCTATACTTTATTGGTGATATAAATAAAGGCTTTAAAGACTGCACATTATTTTCAAATAAAAGCTGTTTTAATCATGGTATTTCTGAACATCGTTCTCAGCACATTAGGCTTAATTTAAACATTTTCTAATTGGCAAGAGCTTAAAGTTGTTGACTGTTGCTCTGTCACTGAATTCATTCGAAACATTTTTGTTTTTGTTGATTCATCTTTAAAAATTGATAGAATATGGTAAAAATATAACATTTAGAAAGTAGTAATTCCATAATTTCTGCCCGAAACGCTTTGCGTAATAGTGGCTTTAGGCATTGTATGTACTAGCTCTATCTATAAAGCCAACAAACTTTGTAAAATCTCTTTATGTATGTACCTTTACCTAAATAAAATTATTATTATTATTATTATTATATGCCTTGGTGTTGTAGTCATGCCATCTCTGGTGTTGTATTTTTGAAGCTTTGCCATATTATGCGTCTGTGTATTGTATCTTATTGTATGTGTAACCTGTATATCTGCTAGTATTCACCTAAGTGTACTCTTGATAACATGTTAAATACACAAAAGCGATTAGATTGACCAGATCACACACTAGAAGGTGAAGGGACGACGACGTTTCGGTCCGTCCTGGACCATTCTCAAGTCGATTGTGAATGGTCCAGGACGGACCGAAACGTCGTCGTCCCTTCACCTTCTAGTGTGTGGTCTGGTCAACATAATTTAGCCACGTTATTGTGACTCTTCGCCTGCAAGCGATTAGATTTATGGTTCATTTTCATTTTCCTTCGTTCCCTCCCATCTTTCCTCTCTCCTTTTTTTGTAATCCTACCTCTCCCTCTTTCCTTTGTCCCTCCCCATCCCCCCTTCATCTCCCCATCTGTATCATCTCCTCCCCATAAATCCAGCATCCAGTCCCGGAGTTCACAAGAAGTTTATCTCGAGAGATTTATCAACTCCACCGAAATCTAAAACGTTCTTTTTAGGATTCGATACTTGACAAAACCTGTACAGATCCACGATTCAGGCGAAAGATATATATACCATCTGCCGCACGATTTATGAAGCTGTATTGGTTAGCGGTTCCGAAAAAAAGGTTCAGACAACCCGCATTAGTGATAGAAATATCAAGCTGAACACCAAGTCACGACTCTGGAATGAATTAATAATTTGACATTTAATAGTTCAATGCCCTTTAAAAAATGGAACTTGTGGGAGTGTAAATTTTAAACTGGATTGACCAGACCACACACTAGAAGGTGAAGGGACGACGACGTTTCGGTCCGTCCTGGATCATTCTCAAGTCGATTGTGAATGGTCCAGGACGGACCGAAACGTCGTCGTCCCTTCACTTTCTAGTGTGTGCTCTGGTCAAACTACTTCAGCCACGTTATTGTGACTCATCGCCTGCATTTAAATAGGATTTTTGTGTTTACATTTTGGGTATTTTAAACCTTCCCATTTACAGTCGATGCTCGTAGAACTCTGCATCGTGTTCTCTTAAAGGTTCGAAAAGTAACTTCCGCAGGTCCTATTCTTCCTCGTGAGTAATGTTACCCCAAATGGCCCGTATTGGGACCTTTTTCCGTCCTTGAGATCCCTGTGGTTACGACTTTATCGCTCCTGTTCAGTGGTTTGTAACTTATTGGTTTCTAGCTCAGTCACTTGCATCTTAGCAGCGTGTGGCTCAGTTGTGTGTAACTCGTATCTCAGCTGCTTGTGATTCAGTATCTTGTATGTAGGTACAGGGAAGTCTTCGCTTCTGGCAGGGTCTCGATTCTCTATGGTCTGTGTAGGATTGCATTGCTCCTTCTCCTCCATCGTCATATCCTAGTTCCTTGTTCTCATATCCTAGCTCCTTGTTCTCATATCCTAGCTCCTTGTTCTCATATTCTAGCTCCTTGTTCTAATATCTTAGCTCCTTGTTCTCATATCCTAGCTCCTTGTTCTCATATCCTAGCTCCTTGTTCTCATATCCTAGCTCCTTGTTCTCATATTCCAGCTCCTTGTCCTCATATCCTAGCTCCTTGTCCTCATATCCTAGCTCCTTGTCCTCATATCCTAGCTCCTTGTCCTTATATCCTAGTTGTTTATCTCTCATATCCCTTCCCAGTGCAGTATATTCATACTGGGTATGCGTTTTATCCTTATATTTATCTTGCCTTTGCCTGGGGGCCCAAGTGAGTTTTATAAAATAAGCCCCAATAAAAATTCAATGGCTTTGCCAGCAAACTGTTTATTGGAGAACTGTACACAAGAAAATTACAATAACGTGAGTTATATATGATGATTCAGAGTTTAAGTATTCTTGGAGAGGCTAAAGATATCGAGCATAAAACTTAGATTACCTCTCATAGATTACCCTGTAGATAAGCTTAAGACGATTCTGATAGTTGTTCTTCTGTCGCAGCTTGGTCTGAGACCAGCCTTGCTTGGTGATATGACTGATCTACGAGGTTGTTTGTCTTTGTAACTCGCAGAGCCTCATAGCTGGTGGCCATGCAAGCTTATCGAGGTGTTCCTAGGGGTAACTATTGACCTTCTTCAGGAAGCAACCCAAAAGGATGGCCTAACTTCCGGGTATCTTGTTTACTACTAGGGGAACAGAGGTGACAGGTAAATTAAAACGTGCCCGACGGTTTCTGTCATGCCAATGAATTCAACCCGAGCCCATTCGATTATGAACCGAGGACGTAGACTACTGAGCTCTCTCTTGAAAGCTTCTGCTGTTAATATCCCTTCGTTATCCCTTCTTTATTAGGATAACGAACAGCTGCTTTAAAAAAGAAACAACACAACACCTCTTTTTCTTCGCTGGACTCTTAAATACGTCGCTGAAGGTGTCTGTTACAGTTAAATTATTACTGCCTTCTCTTGGACATTGTTTTAACATTGGTTATTTCCCTTTTTGACAATTTCAAGAGTTCTACTTCAGCAGCCTGGTATGTGGGGGTGTCCTTCCCTAGTGAGAGGCTAGTCTGTAGGTGGCCTCTGAGCCTGGTATGTGGGGGTGTCCTTCCCTAGTGAGAGGCTAGTCTGTAGGTGGCCTCTGATGCACGGCAGCCCACATGACCCTCACAGCTTATCTGGCATTCCGGTAACGGAAAATATGTCCCATGGAGCTACTCGTGCACGTCCTTCACTCTCGATCTCATGGTACTCTCGTTCGTGTGGGATATATGCTTGTGTGGATCTCTCGCTTGCATGATATCTTCGTTCGTGTGAGACATACGCTTGTGTTGAGCTCTCGCTAGCATGATATCTTCGTTCGTGTGAGACATTCGCTTGTGTGGATCTCTCGCTAGCATAATATCTTCGTTCGTGTGAGACATTCGCTTGTGTGGAGCTCTCGCTAGCATGATATCTTCGTTCGTGTGAGACATTCGCTTGTGTGGAGCTCTCGCTAGCATGATATCTTCGTTCGTGTGAGACATACACTTGTGTGGAGCTCTCGCTAGCATGATATCTTCGTTCGTGTGGGACATACGTTCTTGCGGATCTCTCCCTCACGTGTTTCTCTCTAGCAATGATAAACCTTTACGTGCAGAAGCAAAGTACGTAAATCCTGTGGTAGAGATAAGTTGGGACTAGAGTATAACAGTATAGGAATAAACTCAATTAAAATGCATGGCAAGAAGCACATTTGCATAACGCCGTAAGGTCCGCGAGAAGGAATGTCCGTCGATCGCATTTTGCCTTTAATTTGCAGAATAATATCGCCATTGCTAACCCAACTGGCTCCGAGCGGAAAGTGGTTGGAACAATTCTCAGGGATAACGAGGGTCGTCTAGCTATGGACTGTGCGATACAAAAATTCTGCATTCTATTGCACAGAAACACAGTATAAAGCGTGAAGTTTTTGTTATAAAGCAGTATAAAGCTTTTGTTTTTTCTAGGGAAGAAGAATATAACCCAATCTTGAGGTTATCTTGAGATGATTTCGGGGCTTTAGTGTCCCCGCGGCCCGGTCCTCGACCAGGCCTCCACCCCCAGGAAGCAGCCCGTGACAGCTGACTAACACCCAGGTACCTATTTTACTGCTAGGTAACAGGGGCATAGGGTGAAAGAAACTCTGCCCAATTGTTTCTCGCCGGCGCCTGGGATCGAACCCAGGACCACAGGATCACAAGTCCAGCGTGCTGTCCGCTCGGCCGACCGGCTCCTTCTCCCAACGATCAATATTCTTATGGAAAATCGTAAAAAAACTCCGGATACAAAATTAATAATTCTTCCTTACCTCCCAAAAAATAATTGAATATTCGAATTAAAATTTTTGCAGTACAATTACCGAAATTTCTTCCTTATGATGCGGGACGAACCAGAAAGTTTAGGGGACAGAATTAATGATAGAAAACATGGCAAAGTAACTTTCTTATGATAAGCACGATCCTAGAAGTCCTTGGACATGAGGTCTTCACACCAGGGGCCCCAAACAAGGGGGTCCCACACGAGGGCCTCCACGCCAAAATAATCATAAACGGGTCATCTTTTTAGGTCGATAAAGGAGAATTATTCCAATCCGCTAACTCGGGTTACCTCCCATTAAAAATATTATGAACAGATAGACGTTCATCGCTTTTAGGAAAAGGGCAAATATCGAAAAACAGAAATCGCAAATAATACAGTATATTGTAGTTCACAAGCAATGCAGCATATTATAAATCACTGATAATACAGTATATTGTAGACCACAGGCAACAAAATATGTTATTGATCACAAGCTATACAGAATATGTTATAAATCAGAAGCAATGATATTATAAAACAAAAGCAATGCAATATTTTATAGATAAAAAACAATGGAGTATATTGTAGATCCTCAATCAATTTTCTCACCAAATTAAGGCATTATGTACGGCAGATAAACAGTATGGAACAAATAAATTACATAAAAACAATGAACACATTTATTTTTTTAGTATTAAATGATTTCAAGGAGAGGTAAACATGGAGAAGATTGATGAACATTTGAGAATTATATATGCACTGAAAGTTGTCAGACTGTAGCCCAAAGTTTTAATACTTACTTTACATATTCTCGAATA